>NC_058084.1:202329370-202629370 GCF_014858855.1 Bufo gargarizans | reverse complement strand
CTTACTGACGGATAAACTGCTACCGTCAAACCACATTTATTACAGTCTTAAAGGGGCGATCATAAATCTGACTTGGCTAAAACTGACTTTAGCCATATGTGAAAGTGGAGTGAGCTGTCAGAGTCGTGATAAATCTGGCCCTTTGAGATGAAAACCCAGAATTGTACTGATGGTGGTCTTCTCAAAGAAGATGGGCAGTATGACTACAATACAATGGGACAGAAAATCTGTCTCAGGGCATCTAGTCACTCCTGATAAGGGGATGGTCTCTGCTACAGTGTATCAGTCTGTACTAGGTATGTAGTACAGGTATTTGTTGTCTTGAATGTAAAAAAAGAGGATTCTTATTCACTGAGAGCAAACTATTTTCTTGAAATTGGTAATAAATCAGGGTTATATGGTCTGACAATAAATTATTAGTTGATCTATGATATAAACCATACAGAACATTTCAGTTTTTCATTATTGTTGCTTGCGAAATCTATTGTCTATCTCATTGTGTTTTGGAGGATATAAGGTCTAAATAGTAGAGTGAACCCATTAGAAGTAAGACAACTAGTAAGAACACAAGTCATACTGATCAATAACATAATGACTGCATAAAGTGTCTGAAAAATCATTAGAACATTCCTGTGCATTCTTTAATAGTGACGGCAAAAAGTTAGACACTAGAATGTGGAGAGTCTATTGATAACTTTAAACAAAGGCAAACAGACCTAAAATGAATGAGGGTACTTTAACACTAGCATTTTTATTTTCCAGTATTGATTTCCGTCACACGGGCTCAATACCGGAAGTTTTATCCTAATGCATTCTGAATGGAGAGCAATCCATTCATTATGCATCAGCATGCATCATTTTAGTCCCTCTTACGTTTTTTGACCGGAGAAAATACCACAGCATGCTGCAGTTTTCTCTCCGGCCAAAAATCCTGAACACTTGCCGGAATGCCATTGCATCTGTTTGCCTCTGGATTGCCGGCGACGGAACTGCCTGCCAGACTCCTCTGCCGCAAGTGTGAAAGTACCCTTAGTGAGATGATTTCAATGAAAACAATTATGGAAAAATCTTGTTGACTCATTTAATCTAAGACGCAGCCAACAATTAAACATTGACATGTTTCTTATGTGCCACAGTTTTCTGAAAGCCTTCCTTTTTGGCTATTAGTCTTCCTTCCTGGTTCATATCGGTTAATTTTCGAATTCTTTTCTTATTTCAAGTTATGAGACGTTTCCATAATGACAAGCCAAAATGCCATATGTAAGAAAATGTAAAAGAATAGTAATGCTAAAAGAGTAAAGAAGATTAATTGAATCGACCAACTACAGAAAATCCATCTCATATTAAATCTAAATTCTTTTTGTCATATGGTCTCACTATAGGACAACAGTGCATCTATCAATAGTGTCATACTGATGACGCCATACAAAACTAGACATTGAAGTGGCCCGGAATTAATCAAACTGGCACTTACTACATAATACATTTCTTGAAACTCATAAAATACCAGAAACTGGTAGCAGAAAAGTTTTTTTGTCACAAAATATATCATTTTTTAGATGCGACAATAAGTAACTCTCAACATTTTTGTAAGGCATAGGTTGCCACTTTTATAACAGAAACACATATAATTTCATACATTTGTATTACTCAGTTATTGTTCTAGTCACTATTGGTAGTTGTACCTAGACCCCAACAGATTACCCGTTGATTGATGATTATGTACTAATGTATTGTTATTGTCCATATTGCCTCCTTTGCTGGCTGGATTTATTTTTTCCATCACATTACACACTTCCCATGGATATGACCACCCAGCAATCCATCAGTGGTCGGCGTGCTTATACACTATAGGAAAAAGTGCCAGCCTCTCTGGTGGCTGGGAGTGTGGGAGCACACATAGGCTGGTGCTTTTTTCTATAATGTGTAAGCACGGCCACCGCTGCTGGATTGCAGGGTGGTTGTAACCATAGAAAAAAAATTGTGTATAATGTGATGGAACAATGATTCCAGCCAGCAAAAGAAAGCAATATGGTAATCACAATACATTAGTAAGTGGCTTGTATTAACTTTCTCTACACAATAAGTGATTTGCTGAAGTGACACAACCCCTTTAATGTTTTAGCCTAATTCACACGTGTTTTGCTCAGTGATTTTCATCAGTGATTGTGAGCCAAAACTAGATTTGGAGCCCAAAAGATAAAGTATAATGGACAGATTTGCACATGTTTTTGGTTTTGGGTTCACGTCTGGTAATGGCTCAAAATCATTGATGGAAATCACTGACTGAAAACTGACTGTATGAATAAGGCATTACCCAATACCCATTATGAAAATGATATTTCTCTCTGATTTTCCTAAATGGTCAATGTAAATGACAGTCTAATTTTCAAGTCATCAACCTTTAGAGTATAAATCAAATCTTATTGAGCAAACCTCCCACTGACAACAGTATTTTTTCACAAATTAAAAAAGCTCAAAATACACTGTTCCAAATTATGCACAAGTTTCAAAACATTTTATAGGTTGTAAAGAACTGCAAATGGTAATTTGTTGAATTTGCAGCATTAAGAGGTCACATTTTGTAAAATTAAAAGCTATTTCAATCAAAAACATCTTAACAGACAAATTTACATGTTAACATAGGACGCCTTCTTTGATATTACTTTAACAATTCTTGCATCAATTGAACTTGTGAGTTTTTATAGAGTTTCTGCTTTAATTTCTTTGCAGGATGTCCGAATGGCCTCCTAGAGCTGATGTTTTGATGTGAACTGCCTCCCACCCTCATAGATCTTTTACTTAAGGATACTCCAAAGGTTCTCAATAGGGTTGAGGTTAGTGGAGGATGGTGGATTGCACTGCAGCATGAGGTGGTGCAATGTCATGCATGGAGATGAATTTGCTACAGAAGGCACAGTTCTTATTTTTGTATCATGGAAGAAAGTGGTCAGTCAGAAACTCTATATACTTTGCCAAAGTCATTTGCACACCTTCAGGGACCCTAAAGGGGCCTACCAGCTCTTTCCCCATGATTCTTGCCCAAAACATGACTCCGCCACCTCCTTGCTGACAGCCTTGTTGGGACGTGGTGGCCATCCACCAACCATCCACTACTACATCAATCTGAACCATCCGAGGTTGCATGGCATTCATCAGTAGACAAAACTGTTTGAAGATTAGTCTTCATGTACAGTATGTCTATACCCACTGCAATCGTTTCTAGTTGTGAACACTGGTTATAGGTGGCCGAATAGTAGGTTTATGCACAACTGCAAGCCTCTGGAGGATCCTACACCTTGAGATTCGCGGGACTCCAGAGGCATCAGCAGCTTCAAATTCCTGTTTGCTGCTTTGTAATGGCATTTTAGCACCTGCTCTCCAAATTTGATGAATTTGTCTGGCAGAAACCTTCTTCATTATGCCTTCATCTGCACGAACCTGTCTGTGCTCTGAATCAGCCACAAACTTCTTCAATAGTATGTTTTTATGAAATATCTAATGTTTTCATACCTTGTCTAAGCCATTGCACTATTTAATGCTTTTTGGCAGTAGAGGGATCCTTTTTCTTTCCCATATTGCTTAAAACCTGTGGCCTGCTTAAAAAGGTGGAACATCCTTCTTAGGTCTCATGCACACGACAGTATTTTTTCACTGTCCGCAAAACGGGGTTCCGTTGGTCCGTGATCCGTGACCCTTTTTTCGTCCGTGGGTCTTCCTTGATTTTTGGAGGATCCACGGACATGAAAAAAAAGTCGTCTTGGTGTCCGCCTGGCCGTGCGGAGCTTGGTATTGCAGCTGGTATTGCAGCTCAGCCCCACTCACTTGAATGGGACTGAGCTGCACCTAGGCCATATGAATGTTATGCCTAGGAATAGGCCACTGCACTCAAGGAGCACCGTGGTCTCTTCAAACAGCTGATCGACGGGAGTCCCCCACTGATTAGCTACTGAGCTTTCCTGAGGATAGCTCATCAGCATTAAACACTCGGACAGCAGCATTAATCCCTTCAGGACCCAGACAGTTTTCACCTTTAGGACCCAGCCTAATTTTGCTAATCTGAGATGTGTCACTTTATGTGGTAATAACTTTGGAATGCTTTTACTTATCCAAGTAATTTTGAAGTCGTTTTTTCATGACACATCATACTTCGTGTTAGTGGATTGATATAAGGATTGATATGTTTTCTAAATTAGAATTTCTCTGTTTTTAAATAGATAGATAAAACCTCACAAAATAGTTATTAACTAACATTCACCATATGTCTACTTTTATGTTGGTATCATTTTGTAAATGTCATGTTTTTTTAGGATGCTTAGAATTTTAGAAGCAATTTTTCTAATTTTCAAGAAGATTTTCGAAACTCCCATTTTTAATGGACTAATTTAGTTCTGAAGTGACTTTGAGGGAGCTATATAACAGAAACCACCAATAAATGACCCAATTTTAGAAGCTACACCCCTCAAATTATTCAAAGCAGATTTTAGAAGCTTTATTAAACCTTTAAATGTTCCACTGGAATTAAAGCAAAAGGAGGTGAAATGTTAAATGTTAAAAAAAAAAGTTGTTGCAGATTTTTCATTTTAGTCATATTTTTCCTGGAACAGAGCAAGATTTCATAGCAAAAAACCTTTATATTTATTACGCTGATTCTCCAGTTCACAGAAACAACTCATATGGGGCAGGACTGAGAAACAAAGGAGTGGGACATGTTTTTGGACAGCAGATTATGCTGAAATGTTTTTTGGGCACCAGGCCACATTTGAAGAGACCCTGAGGTACCCTTATACTGTAAACCCCAAAAAAGTGAGCCAATTTTGAAAACTACACCCCTCATGGAAATTATCAAGGGGTGTAGTGAGCATTTTGACCCACAGGTATTTTTTTATTATTTAGAAACACTTGGTTGTGAAAATTTTCAATTTCACAAAGGGTAACAGGCGAAAAAGCACCCCACAATTTGTTAGCCATTTTTTATGTATATGGCAACACCCCATATATAGTCCTAAACTGATATATGGGCACACGGCAGGGCTCAGAAGGGAAGAACTGCCATTTGACTTTTGGAGGGGAGATCTCACTGGAATGGTTCTTGGGTGCCATGTCGTCTTTGCAGAGCTCCTGAGGTACTAAGAGTTTAAAACCCAAAAAGGTTTTCGAAACTAAGCCCTTCAAGTAATTCTCCTAGTTGTATAGTGATTGGTTCGACTTTATAGGTGTTTCATCGATTTTTTTAAAATTGGGACAAGAAATAAAAAATTACATTTTATTTCCATTATATGTAATTTTAGTCTCAAATGTTTCATTGGAATAGGAGAAAAATCACACCAAATTGTGTTGCATCATTTTTCCCGAAAACAACTGTACTACCTATGTGGTCGTGAACTGCTGTTTGGGCACACTGCAAGGTTCAGAAAAGTAAGGGCATCATAGGCATTTGAGGACTAGTTTGGTGATTTATACAGCACTGGCCAACAACTGCAGAGGATCTGAGGCGAGATTAAAAAAACAAGAAGCGCACACCCTCACAGAATTTACCAAGGAGTGTAGTGAGCATTTTGTCCCCAGAGTTGTTTTCCAAAAATTATTACACACAGATGGTGCAAAGTGAAAATTGCAATTCTTACACAAATATGCCATTTCAGTGCCCAATATGTTATGCCAATTGTGTGAAAAGTTAGCCCTCTTTTTATTATACTATAGTTCATGGTTTTAGAAACATCTTACATGTTGTACTATTCTTTTGCCTAAGCATCCAACCAGGCTTAGGAGTAAAAAAGGACCATATACCTTTTGAGGTCGGCGCCTCTACATAACTCTGGCGTATCTACCGCCAGCTATAGGGAATATTAAGACAGTCTTAATAAATGACCCCCAAAATTGACAGAAAAAAAAATTCCAACATTTTTTTTTGTTTAGGAGGTCTCTCAGACGAAGGACTGATTTACATGACCGTATCAGTTTTTGCGGTCCACGAATTGTGGATCCACAAAACACAGGTACCGGCCTAGTGCCTTCCACATTGGAAAATCCTTCTACATGATAGAAATACTGATTATTTTCCGCAAATACGGACATGAATAGGAAATGTTCTGTCTTTTGTATGGGGCCATGGAAACGGACGTATGGATGCGGACAGCTGTCTGCATCATTTGCGGCCTTATTGAAATGAATGGCTCCGCATCCGATCTGAATGTTAGCGGACCTTGATTTATCAAAACTGGTATGATGTAAAACTGGCTTAGTTATCCATAGCAACCAATCAGATTATAGATTTCATTTTTTAGAGTTACTTTGGAAAATGAAAGTTGGGATCTGATTGGTTGCTATTGGCAACTAAGCCAGTTTTCTTTGACACCAGTTTTGATAAATCAGCGCCACTGTGTCAGGAGACTCTGAATTCCACTGCCGCTGCCGTCTGGCAGTGCTTCTCATGCTTATCCATCTTCAGCTCTGTCCCTGTGAAAATGGCAGCCTCAACTCCCGCCAGAACCGCCACTACCTTGAAAACGTAGACTCTGTTCCGCCCTATCTCCTGAACTCCACCCTCCCCAGAGACACATGAACTTACATAGATAGGAGAAGATGGGCAGGGGTAGCAGTTAGATATCTTTAGTAAATGCAGCACAGGCAGATCTTTGCATGCTTGAAAGCAGGCCGGGCCCCCATGATTTTACCAGGGACCTATTGCAAGTGAGTGGTAGACCTATTGTCATTAGAGCAGACGATGCGAAGATGCAGGGAGCGGCAGCAGCAGGCCCTAATTTTTAAGCTTTGATCTTTTGCCATGATAGCGACCTTGACTGTAATAACATCAAAATCCACCCCAGCCAGCCCTTGCGTTAGCCTTTTTACATATTTGCAGCATTACATGTATTATTATTTGACATTGTACATAAAAAAAAGATTTCCGATAAATACACAGTCCTGAAATATTGACTTGATGCTAATGTGCTATGTGCTTCAGTATTCTTTTATAACTCAAAATTGGTATTTAATAAAATAAAACCATAGCAGCATAACTAATGTAATTTTAGCCTTCCTACTGTAATAATAGCCTCCTGTTTCATTGACATTGTTATTCGGGTTGTTATCATGTCACTAAGGCCTGGGTATTCAGTACATTTTAATTACTTTTTGCTCTATGTTGGAACTGAAAGTAATGAAAATAAAATAAAAATCCAACTGATTTAAGTCAAGATTCATGGTTGTTCCCTCACAACTTTTCTAACTACAGAAATATGTAGGGACCCCAGTTTTTCTAACACTTAACATCGTCTGCAACAAATGATGCATTTAAATTTTTATTTGTAAAATTCTTAAAGAAATCCACATTATATGCAAATTTCGTTGCTGATGTCACAGTGAAAATCATCAGCAAAATCCAGTGACAAATCTGCAAATTATTGGATATGCTTTGCAGGGGCAAAACTAGAATCCTGTGGACCCCAGGAAAATTTTAGACCTGACCCCCTCCCCCCCCACCTACATGTGTTTCACTCACCACCACACGTATGTTGTTCGAGACCTAATGGCATTGCTGTGGTCTATAAAGATATATGCCCCACCACCTGAAAAAATATATAAAATGTTCTATTTATGAGCTACCTCTAAATAATATATTCATACAGTTAACATATAATACCATTATACAAGTAATAAATATTATCATTATACTGTTACTGAACACTGTACCAATAAAAAACAAATAAAGCTGCCAGACCATGAACACAAATTACCACCACACTGTGACTGAATACCTCCATTCTGACAGTCAATAGAAACCACTGTACTATGACCAAAATTACTACCATACAGTAACCATATAGTGGTATATACTAGGGACCCGTGGAGGTACCGATTCGCCGGGTTCGGCCGAACTTCGGATCAAAGTTTGGGTTCGGGACTGGAAATTGACGTCAATGGGGACCCGAACTTTGGTGCACCTAAATGGCTGTAAAATAGTCGTAGTAAGGGCTAGAGGGCTGCAAAAGAAAGCAAAATGGGAGTAAAAGGAGGACAATTGCCCAGCAAACAAATGTGGATAGGGAAATGACTTAAAATACATAGAATGGAAATAATAATAATAATAATAATCTTGAACTAGGAGGCCGAGGTCAAAGTGGAGTAGAAGGTTGGGGAGGAGGTGGACGTGATGGTGTAGGTGAAAGCGGCGGTGGAGGTAGCCAACACTGTTTTTGTTGTTTTTTTTTTTTTTTTCCTTTTATTTGGGATTGGGAAATGGAAAAGAGAACACAAAAAGAAAGTGTGCTGGAGTATAGACAGCTGCGCTTGTCTGTGATCACCCCCGCCTGCCATGCTAAACACACATTAGGAAAAATTCACTGGCCACAGGGCAGGCCAGCACCTCCAAGGCGTAAAGGGCAAGCTCAGACCATGTGCCCAATTTGGAGACCCAGAAGTTGAATGGGGCAGACCCATCAGTCAGTAGGTGTAGGCGTATGCACACGTAGTGTTCCACCATGCTAAAATGCTGCTTTCTGCTAAGATGTTCCGTATCAGCTAGTGGTGCTGGTTGTTGTGGCGTGCTTTCCACATTTCGGCCATGCACGTTGTCCTTGTAGCGGGGATCCAGCTGGGTGGCCACTCAGTAATCAGCACTGGTTAGAATATGGGCAACTTGGCGGTCGTTGCACAGGCACTGCAGTATGTAGTCACTCATGTGTGCCAGGCTGCCCAGAAGCAACAACAAGCTGTCCTCTTTTGGAGGTGTATCGTCTGTATGCCCCAATTTTTCAGGAACCTCTGCACCACCTAATTCAGCTCATGCACCAGGCAAGGGATGTCCTTCAAACCAGCTAGGCCCAGAGCTTCTACGGGATTTCGCCCGTTATCGCACACCACCAGGCCAGGCTTGAAGCTCAGCGGCATCAACCACTCATTGGTCTGTTGTTGTATGCCCTTCCAAAGATCCTGCGCGTTGTGTCCCCCCCCCCCCCCCCCCAAACAGATGAGTTTCAGAACAGCCTGCTGTTGTTTCCCCCTTGCTGTGCTGAAGTTGGTGGTGCTGGTGTTACGCTGACCGGATGAGGAGGTAGTAGAGGGGAACAAGCAGAGTAGGAGTAGGAGGCAACAGGAGGCAACGAGAAGCGTCCTACAATCCTTGGTGCTTGTAGGACATGCGCCAAACTCCTATCCTCCTCAGGCCCAGACACCACTTCATTTACCCAGTCTGCAGTTAGGGAGATATAACGTCCCTGCCCGTGCTTACTGGTCCACGTATCGGTGGTTATGTGGACCTTGCCAAAGATGGCGTTGCGCAGTGCACAACTGATTTTGTCCGCCACTTGGTTGTGCAGGGCAGGGATGGTTCGCCTGGAAAAGTAGTGGCAGCTGGGAACCACGTACTGTGGGACAGCCACCACCATAAGGTTTGTAAAAGTCTCTGTGCCCACCAGACAGAATGATAGCATTTCAAAGGACGAACATCGGCCAGGACGTTTCGCGAATGCATGTTCACATCGAGCCCCATTCACTTTAATGGCAGGCGAACCTGAAAAACCTTCAGGTCATATTTGCAGCCACCAAATACTTACTAGAAGTGCACAAATAGTCCCACAACATGGACGGTGACATACCAGAGGGAGGTCAATGGCAAAAATTCCTACAAAAATATGTATTTTAATCAGGGGCCATTTTTATGCATCTTAAAGGGACACTCCCTGCTGGAGCCTAGATTTCTATTTATTTTAGGCCACTGGAGTATGGGCCCCAAAGATTAGGCATTCACTTGACAGAAAAGAACAAGTGATTATGTGGCTGGAGGAATATTAGATGGTCAGTGGATAACAATTTTACTGTAGGCCAGTGAAATACAGGCCCAAAAATTATGCAATTCCAGACAAAAAAGAACAAGTGATTATGTGTCTGGAGGTACATTAGGCGGTCAGTGGATAACAATTTAACAGAAAAGAAGTTGTGATGATGTGGCTGGAGGTACAATAGGTGGTCACCGGCTAAAAAAAAAATTCTGTAGGCCAGTACAGGCCCCAAACTAGTGATTATGTGTCCGGAGATACATTAGGCAGTCACAGGATACAATTTTTACTGTAGGCCACTGGAGTAGAGGCCCCAAAAATTAGGCATTCACCTGACAGAAAAGGCCTTTTATGCCGCTGTATATAAAACAAGGACCATTCTTTGTTCTGGGTGATGGCAGATATGTGTGGGCTGGCATGAGGAAATTCAATTACACGTGGTCATCACAGGTGTTGAATTCATCCGAGATCCATGCCTCATTCATTTTTAGAAATGTGAGGTAGTCCACACTGTCATAAGCTAGGCGAGTGCGCTTATCGGTCACGATCTCCCCTGCTGCGCTGAATGTCCTTTCGGACAGGACACTCGACGAGGGGCAAGCCAAGAGTTCCATGGCAAATTGTGCCAGCTCTGGCCATAGGTCAAGCCTGCACACCCAGTAGTCCAGAGGTTCCTCGCTTCTCAGAGCGTCCACATCGTCCGTTAACCCGATGTAGTCGGACACCTGTCGGTCTAGGCGTTCCCTGAGGCTGGATCCGGAGGGAGTCTCTCGATGGGTTGTATGCAAGAATGATCTCATATCCGAAGTGACCAATACATCTTCAAACCGCCCTCTTCATGCAGGCGCGGTAGGATTAGTACCCGCACCTGTTTTTGCTGTGGGTGGAAATTCCTCTGCCAGCGCCCGCAACAGCAGAATGCAGCATCTCTCGCAGCAAGGCCTGGAAATGCTGCATTCTACCAGCCTTCTGTGATGCTGGTAACATGTCCGCCATTTTGTGTTTGTACTGGGTGTCTAAGTTGCCACCCAGTACTGGTCCTTGCCCTTTATGATTTTTATACGGGGTTCCTCTTCAAACACTGGAGCATGAAGGCCCCCATTAGCACTAAATTGGAAGCATTGGAGCACCCGGGCTCCTGCTCATCGCCCAGGAGACTGTCATTCTCGGCCTCCTCCCCCCAGTCACAGACAACATCAGGGATCCCCGAAAAGTTTAAAGTCCCCCTCAAAGCCTGCTCTTCTTGCTCCTCCTCCCCCCAGCCACCATCCTCCTCTGACTTGTCTCAGATGGAGTAGCCCCCCCTGGGAATTCATTCAGCATTGCGACTTCCTCATCCTCCAGCTCCTTCTCCTCGATGGTTTGATCAATGAAACGACGCAATACAAGCTCCAGAAAGAGGGTGTAATGTACGATGTTACTGATGGTGCCCTGGCTGCGACTGACCAGTTTGGTGATGTCATCAAATAGCCGCAGAAGTCTGCATGCGTTGCGCATGAGCAGCCACTGGCGCGTTGCTGCTGGAGCAGCCTATCAAGCATATACAAGGTAGAGTTCCAGCGCATCGGGCTGTCACAAATCAGACAGCTGACAGGCAGGTGGTGTCACCGCTGAACATCAGCAATGCGAGCCATCGCCGTGTAAGATCTTCTAAAATGGCCAGAGATTTTCCTGGCCTGCCGCAAGACGTCCTGGACCCTGGGGTATTTGGCAACAAATCACTGCACGACTAAGTTCAGGACGTGTGCTATGGACGGCACGTGTGTCATTTTTCCCTGTTTCCGGACGCTCAGCAGATTGGCACCATTGTTGCACACCACGTTACCGACTGTCAAACTGAGCGGGGTTAGCCACTGATCGGCATGTGACTGCAGAGCTGAAAGGACCGGTGTGGCTCTTGGCTTCCAGGCACAACAGCAGCAGCACAGAATTGCAACGTCTCACCTGGCACGTCAAATAGGCTCTGGGGAGCTTGGGGGGTGCAGCGGAAGAGGCGTAGCAGTGGAAAATAAGGAGTCAGCCGAGGAGGAGATGGAGGATGGAGCAGGAGACGAACAGGCAGGCCTGCATGCAATCTGTGGGGGTAGCACCAAATCCACACGGGTGCCACGGATTACATGCTTGACGGCCGTCAGAAGGTTCACTCAGTGTGCAGTAAAAGTTATGTACCTTCCCTGACTGTGTTTACTAGACCAGGTGTCTGTGGTCAGATGTATCTTGGCACCGACACTGTGTGCCATAGATATATTCAATTGCCGCTGAACGTGGCCATATAGCTCTGGGATGCCCTTCTGGGAGAAATATTTCCTTCCAAGGACCTTCCATTATGGTGTACCAACGGCCACAAAGTTTCTAAAGGCCTCTGAGTCCACCAGTTTATATGGCTGTAGTTGGCAGGCTAGCAGTTCTGACAAGCCAGCTGTCAGCCTTTGGGCAAGACGGTTATCCGGAGTCACTAATTTTTTACGCTTGAACATTTGGGACACGGAAGCCTGCCTTCTGCCAGATAAACGTGACAACGGCATGGTGGAAGGTGGAGTGGAGGATAAATGGGAGGAGAGAGGAGAAGGAGAAGAGACAGAACATGGAGCGCCAGGAGTGTGGCTTTGTGGGTTCTGATGGCATTGCTCCCACTGGGCTTAGTGATGGCAGGCCAGGTGCTTTGTTAAGGCAGTCGTCCCTAGGTGAGTGTTGGGCTTATCGCAACTTGTGCGTTGGCAGCACAGGCTGCGGAGCCAGATTCCAGCATCCTGGGAGCGCAAGATGTGACCGTGCACGGTGGATAGCTCACTCCAGATACATTTGCAATCAGCTTTTTGCCTCCTGTGCACTGCGAGTTCTGCCTGCTTCTCCTCTTTCTCCTCCCTATCTGCTGCTCCGTCTCTCCCTCTAAACTCCCCTCCTCTTCCTCTCTTGTGGGCACCCACCACCACTGACATTAGAGATCTTGGAGTAGGCAGAAACAGCGGGGACCACCCTCCTTGGGCTGATCTGGGTACTGTCGTCAGACCGCTGGGTGGCGGCTGTTGCTACCTCCTCTCCTCATCCGATGCCAAGAATGGCTGCGCATCGGTAAGGTCTGGGAATAGATGGGAAAATAATTCCTCTGACTCGAGTGGAGGGGCTATGGTGGTGGTGGTGGTGGTGTCTTTGGGGGTGCACACAGCAGAGAGTGAGGAGGGTGCAGATACAAAGGATGAGGAGGGTGCAGAAGTGGAAGGCTGAGTGAGCCACTCAACCAACTCTGGCGCATCCTTTGACATAATCGCACGCACCTTCTCCAACTTCCCACTTAGGCTCCGGCCTGGTGCACCTGCCCGACCCCTACCACCCCTGCGGAACGGCCTGCCTCTTCCTCTGCCTGTCATTTTCAGAATGACCCTGTGCCAATGTCCCTAGAGAAGGGCAGTATTCAGTATCAGTATTTTGTGGAAGCAGGTATATCAAACCCCATAATCAGTATTTTGTAGAAGCAGGTATATTGCACCCCTCAATCAGTATTTTTTGGCAACAGGTATATAGAACCCCTGAATCAATATTTGGTGGAAGCAGGTATATCCCACCCCTCAATCAGTATTTTGTGGAAGCCGGTGTATCGCAGGCCTCAATCAATATTTAGTGGAAGCAGGTATATTGCACCCCTCAATCAGTATTTTGTGGAAGTAGGTATATCAAACCCCTTAATCAGTATTTTGTGGAAGCAGGTATATACAACCCCTTAATCAGTATTTTGTAGAAGCAGGTATATCCCAACCCTTTAATCGGTATTTT
Source organism: Bufo gargarizans (assembly GCF_014858855.1). Taxonomy (NCBI): domain Eukaryota; kingdom Metazoa; phylum Chordata; class Amphibia; order Anura; family Bufonidae; genus Bufo; species Bufo gargarizans. Next base: position 202,615,820 of record NC_058084.1, on the reverse strand, counting down.
GTGGAAACAGTTATATCAAACCCCTTAATCAGTATTTTGTGGAAGCAGGTATATCGCACCCCTTCATCTGTATTTTGTAGAAGCAGGTATATCAAACCCCTCAATCAGTATTTTGTGGAAGCAGGTATACAGAACCCCTTAATCAGTATTTTGTAGAAGCAGGTATATCGCACTCCTCAATCAATATTTTTTAGAAACAGGTATATAGAGCCCCTGAATCAATATTTGGTCGAAGCAGGTATATCGCACCTGTCAATCAATATTTGGTGGAATCAGGTATATTGCACCTCTCAATGAGTATTTTGTTAAAACGGGTATATAGAACCCCTTAATCAGTATTTTGTAGAAGCAGGTATATCCCACCCCTCAATCAGTATTTTGTGGAAACAGTTATATCAAACCCCTTAATCAGTATTTTGTGGAAGCAGGTATATCTCACCTCTCAATCTTTATTTTGTGGAAGCAGGTATTTCAAACCCCTTAATCAGTATTTTGTGGAAGAAGGTATATCGCAGGCCTCAATCAATATTTGGTGGAAGCAGGTATATCGCACCCCTCAATCAGTATTTTGTGGAAGCAGGTATATAGAACCCCTTAATCAGAATTTTGTGGAAGCAGGTATATCGCACGCCTCAATCTGTATTTTGTGGAAGCAGGTATATAGAACCCCTTAATCAGTATTTTGTGGTATATAGAACCCCTTATATCGAACCCCTTAGTCAGTGTTTTGTAGAGACAGGTATATAGAACCCCTGAATCATTATTTGGTGGAAGCAGGTATATCGCACCCCTCAATCAGTATTTTGTGGAAGCAGGTATATAGAGCCCCTTAATCAGTATGTTGTAGAAGCAGGTATATCGCACCTGTCAATCAATATTTGGTGGAATCAGGTATATTGCACCTCTCAATGAGTATTTTGTTAAAACGGGTATATAGAACCCCTTAATCAGTATTTTGTAGAAGCAGGTATATCCCACCCCTCAATCAGTATTTTGTGGAAACAGTTATATCAAACCCCTTAATCAGTATTTTGTGGAAGCAGGTATATCTCACCTCTCAATCTTTATTTTGTGGAAGCAGGTATTTCAAACCCCTTAATCAGTATTTTGTGGAAGAAGGTATATCGCAGGCCTCAATCAATATTTGGTGGAAGCAGGTATATCGCACCCCTCAATCGGTATTTTGTGGAAGCAGGTATATAGAACCCCTTAATCAGAATTTTGTGGAAGCAGGTATATCGCACGCCTCAATCTGTATTTTGTGGAAGCAGGTATATAGAACCCCTTAATCAGTATTTTGTGGTATATAGAACCCCTTATATCGAACCCCTTAGTCAGTGTTTTGTAGAGACAGGTATATAGAACCCCTGAATCATTATTTGGTGGAAGCAGGTATATCGCACCCCTCAATCAGTATTTTGTGGAAGCAGGTATATAGAGCCCCTTAATCAGTATGTTGTAGAAGCAGTTATATCGCACCCCTCAATCAGTTTTTTGAGGGGGCAATAGGTATATCGCTATCTTTGCAAATATTTGCTCGAATAACCATGGTCCCTCTATATACCTGCGGTATTGCAGCAGAACCGCACACAGCTGCTGCACAATACAAATGCACTATAATATACTTTCTATGTTATAAAGTATATTATAGGTATATCACACTCTTCAATCAGTTTTCTTGGGGGGCAACAGGTATATCACACCAGTTGCAATTAGTTATTCAAATAGTGTTTGTCCCTCTATATAGCTGCGGTATCACAGCAGAACCGCACACAACTGCTGCACAACACAAATGCACTATAATATACTTTCTATGTTAGAAAGTATATTATAAGTATATCACACTCTTCAGTATATCACTATCTATCTATCTATCTATCTATCTATCTATCGATAGCACACCTATACCAGTCCTTAAAATGACTTTTGTGGCCCTATTAGCTAGCGTTTGGTGTCCCTAACAATCTGTCCCTGCTCCACACAGCAACCTCTCCCTACACTGGCAAAACACAGAATGTAAAATGGCTGCCAGATCGGGTTCTGTTATAGGGTGTGGGTGTGTCCATGTGCTGAAACGTCTCAATTGACTGTCCTGTCCCACCTAATGGATGTGTCATGGGTCAAAGTTCTGCGCAATGCAAAAGAATAGGGCGCATGCGAACATTGCCAAATGTTCGCATGTTCGTCGAATTGCGAACGAGCAAAGATTGCGCGAACCGACAGCCTGGCGAACTGCAAGGCCATCTCTAGTGGGCAGTAGTGGGCATACCTGCTAGGGGACGGACACTTTGCTTTTGCACCCTGGTCCCTATTTTGCTGTGTGGCTGGCACTGTGTGACCACCGCCTCTTCCTCCAAACTGCACACGTCACTCGCATGACCTTGATTCCATGTGGGGTCTAGGACCTCATCATTCTCCACATCATCTTCCACCCACTCTTCACCCCTGCCCTCCTTGCCTGTCTGCACACTGCACCTGTGTTTTGTCATTATCATCACAGACGTGCTGCGGTCGTCCTTTCATATCCACATCCTGAAACATAAGTGGTTGGGCATCAGTGTACTCAATCTCTTCCACTTCTGAGGGAGGGCTAGGTCGATGGCCCACGGAAACCTCGCCAGCAGAGTCATCGAAAAGCATAAGAGACTGCTGCATGACTTGGAGCTTAGACTGCTTGGCTGATTTGCAAGGGGGTGAGGTGAAAACCAGATGCCCATGGGCTGCAGGTGCCAACTCTGCTCTTTCAGCAAGGGATCAGGTGGGAGACAATGTGAAGGAACCCGAGGCACTGTCAGCCATCCAATCTCCTTCCGCCCTACCTGTTTGGGCCTTATGATTCGTACACTGGTATTCAGGCCTACAAAATGACGCTAAACATCCTGTCGCCTACGTGTACCTAAGGAAGGTGTTTCATTTGGGCTTGTAGCTGGCACATATCGACCACGTCCTCTCCCTGCAACAGGAGCGCCACCAACACCAGCAGCACCATGACCAGGGCCGCGTCCCTTATTTGATGCTCTCCTTATTCTTTGAGGTCACCCACCGAACTAACAGACAGATTAACTATATTAATTTCCCTGTCAAGTATGCAGTGCAGGTATACCTCACAGCAAAATGAGTATATGTCACCCACTAAACTAACAGACGTATTAACTATGCAAAACAGGCCTACTTCTCATCTCTCATATCTTCCCTGTCACACAGCCTCAAACAACTTTTTCGCACTTTTAATTCCCTTCTCCGTCCCCCAGCACCCCCACCCTCTCCTCTCATCTCAGCTGAGGACTTTGCCAAATATTTCAAACAAAAGATCATCAGAGAAAGCTTTACTACACAGTTCCCACAGACCCTCTACACAACTGCTCAGTCCTCTTCTCCCAAAACCCGCTTCTCCACCATTACAGAAGAAAAACTCTCCACTCTACTCTCCAAATCTCATCTGACCACCTGTGCACTTGACCCAATCCCATCCCACCTCATCTCTAACCTCACCACAGTGTTTATTCCAGCCCTAACTCATCTCTTCAACCTATCACTAAACTCTGGTGTCTTCCCCTCTGCTTTTAAACATGCTACCATTACACCCATCCTCAAAAAGCCTTCACTTGACCCATCTTCCTTGTCCAGTTATCACCCCATATCACTTTTTCTGTATGCCTTGAAGCTACTTGAACAACATGTCCATTCAGAACTGTCCTCCCACCTCTCCTCCTGCTCCCTCTTTGACCGCCTACAATCTGGCTTCCGACCCCACCACTCGACTGAGGCTGCCCTTACCAAAGTCACCAGTGACCTACTGACAGCCAAAACCAAGAAACAATACTTTGTCCTCCTTCTCCTTGACCTGTCCTCTGGCTTCGACACTGTTGACCACTCCCTTCTGTTGCAAACTCTCTCATCTCTTGGCATCACTGTCCTGGCCCTCTACTGGATCACATCATACCTCACAGACCGGATGTTTAGCGTCTCTCACTCCCGCAGCACCTCCTCGTCTCATTCCCTCTCTGTTGGTGTCCCGCAAGGCTCTGTCCTAGGACCCCTGCTCTTCTCTATCTACACTTTTGGCCTGGGACAGCTCATAGAGTCCCATGGCTTTCAGTATCACTCCTATGCTGACAACTCATAAATCTACCTCTCTGGTCCAGACATCACCACCTTACTATCAAGAATCCCACAATGTCTATCTTCTATATCATCCTTCTTCGCCTCTCGCTTTCTAAAACTTAACATGGATAAGACAGAATTCATAATCTTTCCCCCATCTTGTTCAATCCCCCCAACAGACCTACAGTTGCAAGAAAAAGTAAGTGAACCCTTTGGAATGATATGGATTTCTGCACAAATTGGTCATACAATGTGATCTGATCTTCATCTAAGTCACAGCAATAGACAATCACAGTCTGCTTAAACTAATAACACACAAAGAATTAAATGTTACCATGTTTTTATTGAACACACCATGTAAACATTCACATTGCAGGTGGAAAAAGTATGTGAACCCTTGGATTTAATAACTAGTTGAACCTCCTTTGGCAGCAATACACTTCAACCAAACGTTTCCTGTAGTTGCAGATCAGACGTGCACAACGGTCACGAGTAATTCTTAACCATTCCTCTTTACAGAACTGTTTCAGTTCAGCAATAATCTTGGGATGTCTGGTGTGAATCGCGTTGAGGTCAGGACTTTGACTGGGCCACTCCAGAAGGCGTATTTTCTTCTGTTTAAGCCATTCTGTTGTTGATTTACTTCTATGCTTTGGGTCGTTGTCCTGTTGCAACACCCATCTTCTGTTGAGCTTCAGCTGGTGAACAGATGGCCTTAAGTTGTCCTGCAAAATGTCTTGATAAACTTGGGAATTCATTTTTCCTTTGATGATAGCAATCCGTCCAGGCCCTGACGCAGCAAAGCAGCCCCAAACCATGATGCCCCCACCACCATACTTTACAGTTGGGATGAGGTTTTGATGTTGGTGTGCTGTGCCTCTTTTTCTCCACACATAGTGTTGTGTGTTTCTTCCAAACAAGTCAACTTTGGTTTCATCTGTCCACAGAATATTTTGCCAGTACTGCTGTGGAACATCCAGGTGCTCTTGTGCAAACTGTAAACATGCAGCAATGTTTTTTTAGGACAGCAGTGGCTTCCTCTGTGGTATCCTCCCATGAAATCCAGTCTTGTTTAGTGTTTTACGTATCGTAGATTCGCTAACAGGGATGTTAGCATATGCCAGAGACTTTTGTAAGTCTTTAGCTGACACTCTAGGATTCTTCTTCACCTCATTGAGCAGTCTGCGCTGTGCTCTTGCAGTCATCTTTACAGGACGGCCACTCCTAGGGAGAGTAGCAGCAGTGCTAAACTTTCTCCAGTTATAGACAATTTGTCTTACCGTGGACTGATGAACAGCAAGGCTTTTGGAGATACTTTTATAACCTTTTCCAGCTTTATGCAAGTCAACAAGTCTTAATCGTGGGTCTTCTGAGAGCTCTTTTGTGCGAGGCATCATTCACATCAGGCAATGCTTCTTGTGAAAAGTAAACCCAGAACTGGTGTGTGTTTTTTATAGGGCAGGGCACCTGTTACCAACACCTCCAATCTCATCTCATTGATTGGACTTCAGTTGGCTGACACCGCACTCCAATTAGCTCTTGGAGAGGTCATTAGTCTAGGGGTTCGCATATTTTTTCCACCTGCACTGTGAATGTTTACATGGTGTGTTCAATAAAAACATGGTAACATTTAATTATTTGTGTGTTATTAGTTTAAGCAGACTGTGATTGTCTATTGTTGTGACTTAGATGAAGATCAGATCATATTTTATGACCAATTTGTGCAATAATCCGTATCATTCCAAAGGGTTCACATACTTTTTCTTGCAACTGTATCTATCATGATCAATGGCCGCACACTCTCCCCATTCAACAAAGCCTGCTGCCTTGAAGTGACCTTGGATTCTGCCCTTTCCTTCCGACCACACATCCAAGCCCTTTCCACCACCTGCCGCCTCCAACTCAAAAACATCTCCCGCATCCATGCTTTCCTTAATTTAGAATCTGCGAAAATGCTTGTACATGCCCTCATTATCTCCCGCCTAGAATTCTGCAACATTCTCCTCTGTGGCCTTCCATCTAGCACTCTCGCACCCCTCCAATCTATCCTCAACTCTGCTGCCCGACTAATCCACCTCTCACCCTATTACTCCTCTGCCTCTCCCCTCTGCCAATCCCTTCACTGGCTCCCCATTGCCCAACAAATTCACTTCAAAGTACTAACAAATACATACAAGGCCGTCCATAACCTGTCCCCTCCCTACATCTCTGAGCTACTGTCCCGATACACCCCCACACGCACTCTCCGATCCTCACAAGACCTCCTTCTCTCCTCTCCTCTTATTGCCTCTTCCCACAATCGACTCCAAGATTTCTCCTGTACATCCCCCATACTCTGGAACTCGCTACCCCAACATATCAGACTCTCACCTACAGTGGAATCCTTCTAAAGAAACCTGAAAACCCACCTCTTTAGACGAGCCTACAACCAGTGACCCTGCTGCCTCCATACCGCCATGACCAACTTAACCCTCACCTACTGTGTCCTTCTCCCATACCATGTAGATTGTAAGCCCTTGCGGGCAGGGCCCTCTCTCCTTCTGTACCATTTTGTAACTCATCTTGTTTATGATTGGTGCAATTGTCTGTATTATGTATGTGCACCCCTTATATGTACAGCACTATGGAATAAATGGCGCTTTAATAATAAATAATAACTATATTAATTTCCCTGTCGTGTATTCAGTGCAGGTGTCCCCATTTAAGCCTCATAAAATAGTAATGTACAACTTTCTTGCCCTTATAATATTAATATTCCCCACTGTGCCCATTAGAATAGTAATATCCCCCATTATACCCTGTTATAATAGTAATGCCCCTCACTGTGCCCAGTTATAAGGCTAATGTCCCCTACTGTGCCCCATTTATAATATCAATGATGCCCGCTGTGCCTAAAGCAACCTGTACATTACCAGATTAAGTGGTGGGGCAGGGAGCCAAAAGTTCTCTCTTCCCCCACAGCTTTCAAACGGATCCTCAACTTGAAGATATGCAGAGAGCTGGTTTGGCGCATGCCCCCCTTCCCCTCTGTGCCCAGCCATGGTCGTTCCCCCTGCTACCACGATTGTTATGCCAGCTGTGGATGAGAAAATGTCCTAAGATCCACACATACTTTTTAGATTTGTTGTGGATTTTACAACAAATCTGCTAAGTATTAAGCCATATTACCCCTTCCTGACGCAGCAATTTAGTGTTTGTTTGTTCTTGTTTTTTACTCCTACCTTCCAAGAGCCATAACTCTGTTATTTGTTCATTCACATACGAGGGCTTGTTTTAAGTGGGACAAGTACTTTCTAATGGCACCATTAAAATTGCATACGATGTAGTGGGAAGCTGAAAAAAAATTCTAAATGGGGTGGAACTGCAACCCTGCCATAGTTTTATTTTTTAGCTTTTATGGTGTCCCCTATGTAGTAAAACTGACACGTTCACTCCATTCTGCAGGTCAGTACAATTACAGCGCTACCACAGGGAACTTTGTGTGCCATCCTGCAGACTCTTGCTCATAGTTCACATCCTTATCTTCTTTTATCCGCTGTCCTTCTATTAATCTTTATAAAAAATATAAAAAAACTCAATAAGATAATCATTTAGTTATTTAACGTTTCTATTTTTTAAGGTTTTTTATAATAATTTACTGCACCTTTTGTTGTTTATGCATATAGACCTACTATACAGAAGCCAGTTTTGGAAAATTACCTCTTTTTTTTTAACTATTCCCCACAGGTATTTTATGAAAGACAATAAAATATTTTATCCAGGTTCTATGAAGACATTGTAAGATTCTAGGTATATTTGACCTATATCCTAATCCCTGTAGGGGTCCCTAAATGATATGCACGTTGTATATTTATGTAAATATATGTAAAATAAAGCAGGATAATGCAATGGTAATGGAACTGATCAGAATGCTCATTCCCTTTTTTACCCTATTTTTATTTTCATTAACATTACATACCCTTTTATGTTTACTGGTAGCAATCTAATGGAAAGCCTTAATTTTTAGAGGAAATATGAATTTTATAGATACACTAGAACACTGCACAGTTTATTAGGGACTGTAAAATAGACCAAGCAGGAAAAGTATCATCAGTTTAAATGTGGCCTACTTTTCCTTGACAACTTCCATTACTTAAACAGGGATACCAGTTTGTCTGGAGAATTAATTTACAGGCTTTGCAAATATCAGCTTTACCCATAGCTTCGACTATATGACTTAAATTAACTTCAGCTCCTTCCAATTGATATTTATTTCCATGTCATGATATTTTTGCTGAACAAAAGTAAAAGCCTGTAGTGAATAAAGACCTAAAGTGATATTTTTGTAGTGGATTCATTTATTTGACAACCATGCATATTTCAGCTATTTATACAAAGCCTGCACATTTCATAGTGTTGTGCAGTCCATGTCATTTATCACATTACGCCCTCTGCCCAATGGGGCTCACAATATCAGTTCCTATTGTACAAGGACAAAAATGATATGAAAACTTAACCATATGTTCTAAGTGTAGAAGGAAGATGTAGCATGGAGTACCCCAAAAAATCTGCTACTAGACACTGTTAGAAGACATCTATTTTAGCAACTTGTAAAAGGAAAAAACATCTGACCTCCAATATTTTTCTTGTTGCCAGTGTAAATTGTAGGAATGCTAAACCTAGAAATTAATCCTAAAAGTAAACATATAGTTTTCCTCATTGTATGTCAGTTTGTCCTGCATGATCCTGACACAAACAGTCTTTAGATATTCTGCAAGATAATACAGGGATTTATCTCCTGCTCATCTGGTTTATCTTCTGATGGTGACTACTAATGGGGCAAGGTTTGGCTTAAGGCACAGCATGGAGGCTCTTGCTCCAGCCAGTTGTCTTGCAGCCAGATACAGGACATATCTCATAGGAACACAGTGAAGATTTTACTATACATTTCTCAGTTTTAACTGTAATATGAGACAAAATAGAGTCAAAGGAAAAGAGGAGACTAATGGAGGAAGGGCTAAGATATTTATTTATTTTTGTTGTTGTTGCTATTTCTATTTAGTGTTCCCTTAGCCAGGTGATCATCTTTCCCCCAATGTTGGTCAGTTTGCAAGATTTTCTGCATGGTATATACCAAAAACAAAGTTATAGTGCCACTGACTGCATCTCACACATCAATGGGGGTGCAGCGGTAAAAGTACGCTCCCTACCAGCTTGTACTGTATTGAAAAATTAGTTTAAAAGTCATAAAATACTGTGCAACGTAAACCCCTAATCATTTCTGTTAAACACAAGTATACCCATAGGTTAAGAAGGACACTGGCTTCTCCTAACAAAATAATTAATATTGCAAAAACTTACATACTAATCAGTACAAATATATAAGATTACTAATATGTGGAAATACCTCATGTCAGCTTCCATGTTCACTCTAATAAGATTCAATCTATTCAAATGGTGTTGATTGGAGATGTGCACAGAAGTTGCACCTTAATTGTGGTGATTAGCAAATCAAACCAGAGGTTGTATTGTGCCTTGGTAAAGGTAGTGTTTTCCAAAATACTGCCTGTACCACGAGCTACACAAGAAAGGCAGCAGATTAGGGAGGTTAACAAGTGGCTCAAGAACTGGTGTCGGAACGAGGGGTTTGGGTTCCTGGAAAACTGGGCCGACTTCTCTATCGGCTACAGCTGTATTGTAGGGATGGGCTGCACCTAAATGGGGAAGGGACAGCTGTGTTGGGGGAGAAGATGGCTAGAAGGTTGGAGGAGTGTTTAAACTAGGGACTGGGGGGAGGGTAACTACGTTATAGGAGGGGAAAATAGTGCAGATAGAGAACTGGGGCGAGGTAATGGAACTGGGGGAGGAATGGAAGGAGGGACTAGAGCAGTTCAGAAGGAAAGGTGTAGGGTAAAAAATATACATAAACCTCTTAAATGTATGTATACTAATGCCAGAAGCCTGACTAATAAAACTGGGGAACTGGAATTAGTGATGTGTGAGGAGGATTATGACATAATGGGAATAACTGAGACATGGCTGGATGATAGCTATGACTGGTCGGTTAACATACTGGGTTACAGTCTCTTAACCCCTTAAGGACACATGACGTACCGGTACGGCATGTTTCCCGAGTCCTTAAGGACACATGCCGTACCGTTACGTCATGAGTTTAAAACGGGATTGCGGCGCTGCGAGGGTTAATCGGAACAGGATGCCATGTCACAACGCCTGTCACAACGCCGGGGAGGGTCATATGACCCCCCCCTGTATCGGCGATCGCAGCAAACTGCAGGTCAATCCAGACCTGCGGTTTGCAGCGCTTTCTGCAGTTTCTGATCCCCGCGGTCCCTGACCGCAGGGATCAGAAACTTTAAAATGCACAAAATATAGATTTTTCACCCCCCCTGCACCCCTGAATGATTTTATGCCAGCGGGTGGTGCAGGCGGTGCGGGAGGCGGGCAATGCGGCAGGCGGGATCGCGATCCCCCGCCCGCCTCCTCTTGAATATTCATTGGTGTCCAGTGGGTATACCAGAGTGTCAGCACATTGCTAATACTCTGGTATAAACGGCTGACATCTGTGCTGTGATGTCAGCCGTTTAACCCTTTCCATACCGCGGTCCGTACGGACCACTGTATGGAAAGGGTTAACAGTCAGAGAGCTCCCTCTCCCATTGGAGGGCTGCTGTGTCTTTGCAGCCCCCAGACAGGATGGGGTTTACCAAGGGAGGCAGCTCCCCTCCTTCCCCATCTGCTCAGTTGTGGCAGACGTCCTGCTGTCCATGGTGCTGAACAGATCTGTGCTAAAGGCATAGATCTGTTCAGACAAAGTGTAAGTAAAATACAGTACAATACACTATATAGTGTACTGTATTATACAGACATCAGACCCACTGGATCTTCAAGAACCAAGTGGGTCTGGGTCAAAACATAAAAAAAAATGTGAAAAAAGTAAAGATAAAAAAACACTTATCACTGAATAAAATTTTTAAAAATAAAATACACTACACATATTAGGTATGGCCTCATCCATAACGACCTGATCTATAAAACGGTCATGTTACTTTCCCCGCACGGTGAACACCATAAAAAAATAAAAATAAAAACTATGAGGGAACTATGCCCACCTTACTTCCCCAAAAAGGTAATAAAAGTGATAAAAAAGTCGCATGTACGCCAAAATAGTACCAGTCAAACCGTCATCTTATCCCGCAAAAATCATACCCTACCCAAGATAATTGCCCAAAAACTGAAAAAAACTATGGCTCTTAGACGTATGGAAACACTAAAACATGATTTTTTTTTGTTTCAAAAATGAAATCATTGTGTAAAACTTACATAAATAAATAAAAAGTATACATATTAGGTATCGCCGCATCCGTATCGACCGGCTCTATAAAAATATCACATGACCTAACCCCTCAGATGAACACCGTAAAAAAATTAAAATAAAAAAAGCAATTTTTTGTCATCTTACGTCACAAAAAGTGTAATAGCAAGCGATCAAAAGTCATATGCACCCCAAAATAGTGCCAATCAAACCGTCATCTCATCCCACAAAGAATGAGACCCTACCTAAGATAATCGCCCAAAAACTGAAAAAACTATGGCTCTCAGCCTATGGAAACACTAAAACATGTTTTTTTTGTTTAAAAAATGAAATCATTGTGTAAAACTCACATAAATAAAAAAATTGTATACATATTAGGTATCGCCGCGTCCGTGACAACCTGCTCTATAAAAATACCACATGATCTAACCTGTCAGATGAATGTTGTAAATAACAAAAAAAAACAGTGCCAAAAAAGCTATTTCTTGTTAACTTGCCTCACAAAAAGTGTAATATAGAGCAACCAAAAATCATATGTACCCTAAACTAGTACCAACAAAACTTCCACCCTATCCTGTAGTTTCTAAAATGGGGTCACTTTTTGGAGTTTCTACTCTAGGGGTGCATCAGGGGGGCTTCAAATGGGACATGTTGTCCAAAAAACAAAATCTAGCAAAATCTGCCTTCCAAAAACCGTATGGCATTCCTTTCCTTCTGCGCCCTGCAGTGTGGCCGTACAGCAGTTTACAACCACATATGGGGTGTTTCTGTAAACTACAGAATCAGGGCCATAAATAATGAGTTTTGTTTGGCTGTTAACCCTTGCTTTGTAACTAGAAAAAAAATATTAAAATGGAAAATCTGCCAAAAAATTGAAATTTTGAAATTGTATCTCTATTATCCATTAAATCCTGTGCAAAACCTAAAAGTTTGTAAAATCAGTTTTGAATACCTTGAGGGGTGTAGATTCTTAGATGGGGTCACTTTTATGGAGTTTGTACTCTAGGGGTGCATCAGGGGGGCTTCAAAAACTGCCTTTTAAAAACCATACGGTGCACCTTTCCCTCTACGCCCTACTGTGTGCCAGTACAGTAGTTTACGGCCACATATGGGGTGTTTCTGCAAACTACAGAATCGAGGCAATAAATATAGCATTTTGTTTGGCTGTTAACCCTTGCTTTGTTACTGGAAAAAATTGATTAAAATGGAAAATTTGCCCAAAATTCTGAAATTTTATAACCATTTGCCATTAACTCTTGTGGAACACCACCTAAAGGGTTAACGACGTTTGTAAAATCCATTTTTGGGTGGTTTCTATTATGTAAGCCTCACAAAGTGACTTCAGACCTGAACTGGTCCCTAAAAAGTGGGTTCTTGAATTTCAAGATTTTCTTCTAAACTTCTAAGCCTTTTAACATCCCCCCAAAATAAAATATCATTCCCAAATTGATCCAAACATGAAGTAGACATATGGGGAATGTAAAGTAATAACTATTTTTGTAGGTATTACTATGTATTATAGAAGTAGAGAAATTGAAACTTGGAAATTTGCTTTTTTTAACATTTTGGGTAAATTTGGTATTTTTTTTATAAATAAAAATGATTTTTTTTTTACTACATTTTACCAGTGTCATAAAGTACAATATGTGACGAAAAAGCAATCTCAAAATGGCCTGGATAAGTCAAAGTGTTTTAAAGTTATCACCACTTAAATTGACACTGGTCAGATTTGCAAAAAATGGCCTGGTCCTTAAGGTGAAATAAGGCTGTGTCCTTAAGGGGTTAAGGAAGGATCATCAAAACCAGAGAGGGGAAGGGGTCTGCCTTTATGTAAAGTCCTGTCTAGAGCTCACACTCCGGGAAGATGTAAGTGAGGGACATAAACATGTGAAGTTACCTTGGGTAGAAATACACGGAGTAAAAAACAATAATAAAATGCTAATATGAGTTTATTATAAGCCACCTAATATAGAGTCCATAGAAAATCTACTTCTAAACTAAATAGATAAGGTGGAAAATCAGAATGAAGTCATTATTATGGGGTATTTTAACTACCCAGATATAGACTGGGAGACTGAAGCCTGTACATCTCATAAAGGAAAAAGGTTCTTGGTAATAACTAAAGACCTTTCCCAACTGGTTCAGGACCCGACTAGAGGGACGGCTACACTGGACTTAGTATTAACCAATAGACCTGACAGAACAACAGGTGTGCAGGTTGGGGGACACCTGGGAAATAGTGAACATGAAGTAATAACCTTCCAGTTGTCATTCAAAAGAGTGTTTCTTCAGGGAGGAACAAAAATACGAAACTTAAAAAAAAGCAGACAAAGTTCTCAAAAATAAAAATACAGCCACAAAATGGTATATTTTCAAAAGCATCCCAAAATCTAATTGTGAGAGGTACATACATTATGGGAATAAAAGGTTAAGGAACAAGAAAAAAACAATGTGGATAAATAGAAATGTAAAGAAAGCAATAAATGACAAAAAGAAAACATTTAAATCACTAAAAAGTATAAATCTAAAGGTGTCGGCCCTCTACAGAGTAATGAGGGAGGGGGGGAGGAGCTGCCGAGAGCGATGAGAAAGCAAAGCTATTAAATATTTTTTTTCTCCACTGTATTTACTGAAGAAAATAAACTGTCAGATGAAATGCAGAATGTAAGAGTAAATTCCCCATTAAAAGTGCTCTGTCTGACCAAGGAAGAAGTACAGCGGCATCTTAAAAAAATTAAGAGACAAATCTCTGGAACCAGATGGCATACACCCCTGTATCCTAAGAGAATTAAGTAATGTCATAGCCAGACCCTTATTTCTGATATTTAAGGACTATATACTGACAGGGAGTGTTTCACAGGACTGACGCATAGCAAATGTGGTGCCAATATTCAAAAAAGATCTTAACACAGAGCCCGGAAACTACAGGCCAGTGAGTTTAACATCCGTCATGGTTAAACTGTTTGAAGGTTTTCTAAGAGATGCTAGCTTGGAGTACCTCAATAAGAATAAGCAAATAACGCCATATCAGCATGGCTTCATGAGCAATCGGTAATATCAAACTAATTTAATCAGTTTCTATAAGGAGGTAAGTTCTAGACTTGATCGTGGCGAATCAATGGATGTCATATATCTGGACTTCTCCAAAGCATTTGACACTGTACCACATAGAAAGTTTATAAAATGAGAATGCTTGGACTGGGGGAAAATGTCTAGAGAATGGTGTAACTAGCACATTTCTTAATCACTTAATTTAAAAAAATATGTCTGCATCTATCTGGAAAAAAAAAAACTGGAAAAGCATGGCCACTGGGGTCTAATTTCCACCTAATTTGCAGTCCACTGTCTGTTGTCAGGCAAGTTCCATCTTTAGTAACAGAGACACAGAAGGCAGAGAGGAAGTAGGGGCATGTCAGAGCTAGCGGAGATCCTGAGCATAATAAATAAAAAAAATCCCCTTCTTTTTACATTCTGTGAGCTCCAGAGCTGAAAACAAACACAGTGGGAAGTAAGAGAGCGAACATCACTACAGTATGATGCTGGCAGATTCCACAAAGAATTCACCTGCTTGTGATATAAATGCATCTAGCTGTGCAGCGGAAGAGGAGAATAATTAGGCTTAAAAAGACTTTAGGGAAGCCCAAAAAAATCCTTTCCTTCACAGTTATGATTTTACAAAGAAGCACAGCCATTATGCAAACTTTAAAAAAACAACTCAGGTATGCTTTAAGTTTGAAACAGTTCA
Organism: Bufo gargarizans; assembly: GCF_014858855.1. Taxonomy (NCBI): domain Eukaryota; kingdom Metazoa; phylum Chordata; class Amphibia; order Anura; family Bufonidae; genus Bufo; species Bufo gargarizans. The sequence goes on along the minus strand of NC_058084.1, from coordinate 202,600,659 downwards.
TGGCACAGAAGAAGTGCTAATTATACAACACATAAGCCTTTAATTGACCAAAGGTATAGAGGCTACAGGTGCACATGGGCCTGAGGAGGTACATGTGCCACTTTGTGACATCACTCTTTATTTATCCTGTATTGTGACACAACACTGTACTTATTACCCCTGTGACATCACTGCATTAATTATTTGTGTGCATTGTACATTATCTGTGTACTGTGAGATCACTGTTTGATATTCCTAATGTGTGTCATCACTTTGATCACTATCACATTTTAGTAATAAACTAATCTCAAATTGGAATTTGCAGAAGTTACTAATAGGAATTCCTCTAGGGAGGAGTTTGAAAGCCTCTCCCAATCGCAAGCAACCATGGTCTAGAAAATGAATCTGTAATGATGAATTTGCAATATATACTGTACATGGGTGCTTATTGTACATTGAACAAAAATATAAACGCAACACTTTTGGTTTTGCTTCCATTTTGCATGAGCTGAATTCAAAGATTTGAAACATTTTCTACATACACAAAAGACCCATTACTCTCAAATATTGTTCACAAATCTGTCTAAATCTGTGTTAATGAGCACTTCTCCTTTGCAGAGATAATCCATCCCACCTCACAATTGTGGCATATCAAGGTGCTGATTAGACAGCATGAATATTTCACAGGTGTGCCTTAGACTGCCCACAATAAAAGGCCACTCTGAAATGTGCAGTTTGATCGCACAGCACAATGCCACAGATGTTGCAACGCTTGAGGGAGTGTGCAACTGGCATGCTGACTGCAGGAATGTCTACCAGAGCTGCTGCCCGTGCAATGAATGTTCATTTCTTTACTATAAGCCATCTCCAAAGGTGTTTCAGAGAATTTGGCAGTAGATCCAACCGGCCTCACAACCGCAGACCACATGTAACCACACCAGCCCAGGACCTCCACATCCAGCATGTTCACCTCCATGATTGTCTGAGACCAGCCACTTGCCACAAAACCGAAAGTGATGCGTTTAGATTTTTGTTCAGTGTATTTACAGTATTAAAAATCTTATTGAAAACATACTATATTTGTTAGTTTATAGTGTATATTTTTAAATATTTTTTCCTGAGATTTTATACAGATTGCCCACCACTCTTGAACATCTGCATGTTAACAGAACAAGGTCTTGCTAGCCTAAATGTCGCTTCTTCTACCAATATGGCAGATGTTTATATTCATAACACCTGCTTTGCTGCTGGCTGCCGTTGAGCCTGGGCGTCTCTTGGCACTGATTAGCTGTCAGAATTGTAATTTCCTTGTGCATATTAAATCATTTGCCTCTTAGGTCACAGCTTAATTACTGGCTTTGAAAGTGACTTTAAAGGAAAGCGGATAATCTTCCCTACTGCTCAAAATGTTTATAAAAATAACAATGTGAAATCCTAATATTAGGATTTTGCATAATGGGTATGATTTACATAAGTAAAAACCATATATTATTTATTGCTATAATGTAGTTACCATGCCACTTCAGTCGCATTCAGCTTTTTATTGTTGCGTTCATCCTGTGTTAGATTCCAGGTAATCCAATAATTCCCAAACTGTAGCTTTAGCCTAGTTGGAAGAGGATAATGTCAGGTAGTAACATTCTAAAACTGTCCAATGTGACATTTAACACTTATTTTTTGACCAATTAAAATGTATTGAGTATGTTCTTTTTTTTATTTTTTCCTTCTAATTGTATCCTTTTTTTTATTTTATTTCCATAACATGATTATACAGGCAGCCATATTGATTGAGCTGCTGCAACTGCAGTGGCAGATATTTCTTTTACAGCAGGCACCTAGACAGCAGAAAATGGCTTATTGACTTCTATAATAGTTTATTGAGCTGGGGAGGTGGGTGGGGGTGAACTGCCTCCCTCGCCTACTGTCAGTCGTGGATCCTGTATTATCTGCCTCCAGCTTTTTAATGTAGGTGTTACCTGTCATAACGCGATGATCGCTAAATTGATGTCTACTCAAACAAAAAATGTTTACTTATTGTGAGGGCTCAATGGCTAATGTAAAGAAAAAATGCAATGCTTCATTGTTTTTTTTTTTTATACAGAGACATTTTTTTAAACTTTGCCTGAAATTTGGTATACAGTATGACACTCTCTGGTCTTCTAGGACTCTGATGCAGCTGCTGCTATCTCCTGAATGGTAGCAGCTAGAAACATGCAACTGGTCTTGTTTAAAAGCTAACAGCTAAAGTCCAAGCAACAGAGGAGAAATCACTGTTATAAATAGAGTTGGGAAAAATCGGGAGTAAAACCGATTTTCATTCACAGCATCTGGATTTCTATCAGTGATATCTTCCCCTGTACTGCTGTCATTCTGGTATTGTCTGAAAGCTTGGAATGCCAGCTTTCAAACAAAAACAGGTGCATGTTCTAGCTGCCATTCAGGAGATAGCAGCATCTAAAGCAGCCCTCCACCTCCAGTTAGCTACTTTTCCCAGTGACTTGGACTGCAATACTTATTATGCATACTACTGTAGGTGCTCTCCATGCTAAGAAAGAGTATCCACCGGAAAATGCATATATTTTTCTCATAAACCCGGAGTAACACACTAGGCTCTTGCTCTCTCTACAAATTCTGAATTACAAAACCTACATAGACAAATGCCAGACCGCTGGTATTCATTGATTCTTTATTACAAAAAACATTATAATACAATGACATACATGATTAGTCTGCTAATTTCTACTACTTATGTGTTTCTACGGTAGCCTAGAATAAGCACTGAAGCTTGGCTCTAGTGGTCGGCCCCGGCAGAAGCATTGATCTAGGCTGTCTAACCCTTTAGATGCCATGGTCAATAGAGACTGTGGCATCTAAGCAATTTAGAGGGAGGGGACTATCTCTGTCTCCTATTGGCACCCTGCAAACGAGATTGCAGGGTGCTGATGTCTTTGCATGGCAGTCAGGGGCACAATGAAGGCTCCAGGCCTGTCTGCATTATATCCGTATTGGGAAGGGCCTCTTTGGTGCAGCTTGATGGTGCCTGTCAGTATAGCACTGACAGTATAATAGCCAGTAGAGTGTGTTATAGAAGTGATCTGAAGACCACCTGTAAAAGTGCCCCTAATAAATGAAAATTAAAGTTAAATAAAGTTTTGGTTAAATTAAAAATCCAAGTTAAGACATGCACTCATTTCCACTAAAAATTTGCTCTTCACTGGAAATAGTTGCAAAAATAAAATCTCCAGTACATATTTTGTATTGCTGCATCTCTAATGACCTGCACTATACAATTATCATGGTGAACACCATAAAAAACACCAAAAAACAATGCCAAAATTGCAGTTTTTTGCTTATTCGGCACCAAACAAATGGAATAAAAAGCAATCAAAAAGTGATACTGTATATAGCCAAAAATTATACTGTAAGCCCTGTGACAAGGCACAAGGTGCCATAGTAGACGATAGATACGTGTCACCAAGGTGCCTGGCCTCTGTTAAATGAATCGGTAATGTTTTGTCAGCAACCCTAGGTTACTGACACTTGTTATTAGTAGTTTAGCTACTGTTTACAGCTGATCTGGCCCAGGTTTCATTGGAGTAGTCAAAGACCAGGGTGGGATGACTACTCCCACATATTTTGACTAGCCAATATAAGCCAGGAAGCCCAGGAGAGCTGGGGGTGTGGTTCCTAGTCTGGAGGTGTGATAGACTGGTAGTACAGCTGTGGTAGTCAAACCAGTTCACATGGACTGTATGTTTTTTTGTGGCTGTTTACTTGCTGAAGTAAGCTAGTTTTTGTTGATACCGTTTTGTATAAAATATAAAGACTATTGTTTTAAACTATATCTGAGCTGATCGCCACAGCCCTCACACAGCTCTGTTGGAAGAAAACAAAAAAAGTTGAAAGGATCTTTATTGTGCAAAAGTAGTAAAGCATACAGTAAAAAAAAAATCTCTCTCTCATCATACTGACCCAGAGAGTAACGTTATTTATGTTATCTACGCCCGTAAAAACTTAGTGGCAGCTTTGATGTTTTTTACTCCTCCCCAAAAAGAGTTTATAATAGTTAATTAATGAGTTATACATACCTCAAAATAGTTCCATTAAAAACTACAACTTGTCCCACAAAAACCAAGCCCTCATACACCTACATTGATGGAAAAATGTATTTCTTAGAAGGCGACGATGGATAAAAATGCATACACTATGGCGTTATACTGCTCTGAATCACATACTGCACCAATGTGATCTTCCCCTTTATAAACCATATCAGTATACTGTATTGACTGGACTTTTTCCTTTCATGGCTGAGATTAGAGATCAATTATAAGTGGTAGCTATAGTTCCAGAAACAACCAAGCAAGGCTGTGTAATCACTTGCATAGAAGTGAACGTACGCTAGGCAAAAAAAGTAAGGCTAGGGCTTATCGCAAAAAATCCATCCAAGTCTCAGTTTTGTGAGACTGTCGCTTAGCAGTTGCAGCAAGTCACATTGTGACACCATTGACTATATTTCCAAAAAATGTTGCACGACTTTTCAGTGACAAGAAGTTGTCACTGTGTTGCTGCACCATTTAAGTCGCACAAGACATGTCGCTATGTAGCCGTATCCTAATACAGCAAGCTATATTGTTTCCATAAAACCTGAGTAATTTAATCTACATATATCATTGTGCTGCGCTGTTTGCACCCATTTATTGCTATGGGAGTTAGAGAATCTGTGTCTTTAGACTGGGCCCTAGCTGGGACCCTCAGGATAAATTCACAATTTATACTCCGGTCAGAACACCAAAAAATACCTTTAGGGGTCCTAACACAATTACTCATATAAAACGACGTCTTTATTTATTACTTTTTTTAAACCATAGAGAACAGAAACAGACCATGTACGTTTAAAACTCTCAGGGACTAGCAGAGGACTAATACAGTCCTGATCAAAAGTTTAAGGCCACTTAAAAAATGGCAAAAAATCATATTTAGCATGGCTGGATCTTAACAAGGTTCCAAGTAGAGCTTCAACATGCAACAAGAAGAAATGAGCATGAGACAAAACAAGTTTTGAGCATTCAATTAATTGAAAATAACGATTAAACTGAAACAGGCTGTTTTTCAGCTGATCCAAATTTTAGGACCACATGCCTTTAAAAGGCCAAATCTGTGCAAAGATGTGGATTCATTGTCATTTTCTGTCAGGTAGTCACATGTTGTGATGGCAAAGGCAAAAAAACTCTCCCTTTTTGAACGTGGTCGACTTGTTGAACTGCATAAGCAGGGTCTCTCACAGCGTGCCATCGCTGCTGAGGTGGGACACAGTAAGACAGTCATTTGGAATTTCTTAAATGATCCTGAGGGTTATGGAACAAAAAAGTCAAGTGGAAGACCCAAAAAAAGTCACCAGCACTGAGCCGAAGGATCCAATTGGCTGTCTGTCTGGGACATTCAAAGGTGGAAGAAAGTTTTATTCTCTGATGAGAAAAAATTTAACCTTGATGGTCCTGATGGTTTCCAACGTTACTGGCATGACAAGCAGATCCCACCTGAGATGTTTTCTACGCGCCAAAGTGAAGGGGGCGCCATAATGGTCTGGGGTGCTTTTTCCTTCAGTGGAACAATGGAACTTCAGGAAGTGCGGGGGCGTCAAACGGACGCTGGCTATGTCCAGATGTTGCAGAGAGCTTTCCTCATGACCAGGGCCGGCTCTATCATAATGCAACCCAAGCGGCTGCTTGAGGGCGCGGAAAACAATTAACTTACATTTACCTCGCTGAGCCTGTTTGCTAAGCAGCCCGGCCGAACCCAGCCCTCACACCCTCTCTCTGTCACAGAGCGGCACACAGGTGACAGGCTGAGGGAGCACACACACTCTGAGCTACGAGACCCTGGTGTATTTAAATCTCATTTAGCATGTCTTTTAGAAAAGTTTCTCCTGGGATTCGAACTCGCAACCATTCACATCAGAGGCAAGGCGTTTACCCACACAGCTATGACAGCTGTATAGCCAAATACATAAATAAAAATATAAGACTTCTACTGTAGATAACTTTGATACCTAGTTTACATACACATGACAGCTGCCCCAGCACACTGTGTATGGATGTAGCAGTGCTGGGTGTGTTGGGGCAACTGTCATGTGTATGGTTGTACCCTAGGTATCAAAGTTCTCTACAGTAGAAGTCTATTTTTATTTTTTTATTTTTTATTTATGTATTTGGCTATACAGCTGTCATAGCTGTGTGGGTAAATGCCTTGCCTCTGATGTGAAAGGTTGCAACAGGATAACGACCCAAAGCATAGAAGTAAATCAACAACAGAATGGCTTAAACAGAAGAACATATGCCTTCTGGAGTGGCCCAGTCAGAGTCCTGTCCTCAACCCAACTGAGATGCTGTGGCATGACCTCAAAAAAGCAATTCACACCAGACATCCCAAGAATATTGCTGAACTGAAACAGTTCTGTAAAGAGGAATGGAAATTATTCCTGACCGTTGTGCACGTCTGATCTGCAACCACGGGACACGTTTGGTTGAAGTTATTGCTGCCAAAGGAGGTTCAACCAGTTATTAAATCCAAGGGTTCACATACTTTTTCCTCCTGCAATGTGAATGTTTACATGGTGTGTTCAATAAAAACATGGTAACATTTAATTCTTTGTGTGTTATTAGTTTAAGCAGACTGTGATTGTCTATTGTTATGACTTAGATGAAGGTCAGATCACATTTTATGACCAATTTGTGCAGAAATCCATATCATTCCAAAGAGTTCACATACTTTTTCTTGCAACTGTATATATTACACTTAAAGAGTTTCTGTCACCAGATGTAACCCTATTAAGCTAGCTAACATTAGCGATGTGCTAATGTCAGCTAAACCTAACTAGCCTATTCCTACTTTTATCTATGCCCCTGTCGCCATTATCTCCCACCTTTGTCGCCTCCCTCCAAGTCTGTGACCGTCTTCGATGTATGGTAACTAGAGCGAATCGAAGCTGACGAAGTGGAATTCAATCCGAATGTCAGGAAAAATTCAATTTGCATCGAATGCTAATTGCCTCGCTCTTCGTGGTAACAAATCGCAATTTTCCTAAAATTTCAGCTACACGTGTGAGAACTGAGGACATGTGGCAAGAAACTCTGGGAAGACAGGATCACCCAGATTGACATGCCTGCATGCAACCAATCAGCAGCCAGACAGCCCTGTGATGTCACAGCCCTATAAATACGGCAGCCATTTTAGATTCTGCCATTTTCCAACGTTCAGAGTGCAGGGACAGACATGTGAAGGCGCTAGGGACATCAATTGGAAAAACCTCATTGTGGAAAAAAGATTTATAAGTGCAGGGAAGGGATAGGGAGGAATCATTTCACAGCATCTTAGAGCAGGGAGAGACGTCATAAGGCACTAGGGACATTGATAGGAAAGAGATTTACAAGTGCAGGGAAAGATTATTTGGGGATCCAAATAGCCAATAGACAGCTCTGTCATTCCAGCTATTTGTTATTGGACTGCAAGTGCTATGTTGAAAAGCCTTTAGTGGCTTATATCTTAGTATCTTTAGTATCTTATATCAGTATTACAAGAAAAATATATACGCATTTCACTTCTGCAGTTATTTTTGGTGAAAGCGTATAGGGGCGTATTTCAGTAAAAAAAAAAATTATATATATATATATACGAACTGAACTGTTGCAGTTATTTCTTGTGAAAGCGTATAGGGGCATATTTCAGTACTACAAGAAAAATATATTCTCTGTATATTTCTGCAGTTAATTCTGGTGAAAGCGTATAGTGGCCTATTTCAGTCCAACAAGAACAATATATTCTCCGTTCACTTCTAGAGTTATTTCTGTTGAAAGTGTATAGAAGCGTATTAAAGTAAAAAAAGAAAAATATATACTAACTACATTGTTGAAGGTATTTCTGGTGAAAGTGTATAGGGGCGTATTTCAGTACTACAAGAAAAATATATTCTCAGTGCATTTCTGCAGTTAATTCTGGTCAAAGCGTATAGTGGCCTATTTCAGTCCAACAAGAAAAATATACTCTCAGTTCACTTCTGCAGTATTTCTGTTGAAAGCGTATAGAGGTGTATTACAGTAAAAAAAAAAAAAAATATATATATATATATATATATACGCACTTCAGTGGTGCACTTATTTGTGGCAAAAGCATTCAGTGGCCTATTTCAGTACAGAAAGAAAAATATATACGCACTTCACGTCGGCGGTTATATGTGTTGAAAGCATGACTGGGAGTCAGCAGGGTGGCAGCAGTGGGAGGTTGGGAGCCTAACGTGCTTTGCAGTAGCCTACCTACCCGGGAAGTAGTGGTGCAGGGGTTCACGGAAGTAGCGGCGGTAGCAGTCAGTCAGTGCGGCGGTTATATGTCATAAAATCTTTATTGAAGTATTTCGGTCGAAAAACGAAATGTATTCAGTGGTCAGCGCTGTGGTTATATGCAGTAAAATCTTCTTGATGTCTCCATGATAAATCTGCAGCGTGGGGGCCCCGTGTGGCTTCTGCACACTTTCAAAATCATCCTTCAGTGGAACGGTATGCTCCATAACCTTCCCAGGAGCTGCTGTCGGGAGCAGCGGTTTATTTCTGAGATGTCTGTATAGTGTGGGTGGAATCCGGACACCCTCTCCATCTCCGCGCTCAGTTATGCAGTATGTGGTAAAATCTTAATTGACGTATTTCGGTCGCAGTTATATGTGGTAAAACCTTTTGGGACGTTTTTGGTGGAAAAACAAATTGTATTCAGTGTTCAGCGCTGTAGTAATATGCGGTAAAATCTTTTGTGATGTATTTCAGTGGAAAAGCACATTTTAATCAGTGTTTAGCGCTGCAGTTATATGCAGTAAAATCTTTTGTGACTTATTCCGTTGGAAAAAAAAATTATTAAGAGTTCAGCGCTGAAGTAATATGCCATAGAATATTTATAGAAGTATTTCGGTCGAAAAAACGAAATTTATTCTGCGGTCAGCGCTGCGGTTATATGCAGTAAAATCTTTAGTGACGTATCTGGATGAACTTCACGATTTTTCCGAGCTCAAAGCTATCTTGACGCTTTGTCTTGTCATTAGCTACTAGAGGCCGGTTCATGACAGGCAGGCTCCCCCAGAAATATCTTGGTTGATCGACACTCTGTCATTGTGCCATTATGTGGCTTCCTCATGCTGATGCCACAGCCACACTCTGTGATTATGCCCTTCTGTGGCTTCCTCATGCTGCTGCCACCTCCAGACTCTGTTGTTGTGCCACTCGGTGGCCTCCTCATACTGCTGCCAACTCCAGACTTGGTCATTGTGCCACTCGGTGGCCTCCTCATACTGCTGCCAACTCCACTTGGTCATTGTGCCACTCGGTGGCCTTTTCCTAATGCCGCTGCTGCCACCTACAGACTCTGTCATTTTGCCACTCATGGCCTACTCATACTGCTTCCACCTCCAGACCCTGTAATTGGGCCACTCTGTGGTCTCCTCATGCTGATTCCCCCTCACCGCTATGTCATAGGTCCACTCTGTGGACTTCTCATGCTGTTCCCACCCTTTCCCACTTCATGACTGGTCCACTATTTTGGCTTTCGGCCTGGCTGACATCATCATTTATTTGACACTTCTGATCTGTCAGAAGGAAGGAAAAATTTGATGCACAACGGATCCTGTTTGTGTAGCAGCTTTAAGGCCTGTATGGTCCCATCAGAATTGGCTTATGAATTGGTAGCCAAAAGCAGGAGTGGGTAGAAAACACAGAAGACATGTAAATATTCAGTTTATGTGTCATCTCTGTTTTAGATCCACTCCTGTTTTTTTTTGGCATTAGCAATACTGATGGATTACTGACCAAATGCTGACCGAGTGAAGGCAAATGCTCAACAGACAGGATCCGTTTTTTGAGGGGTTATTGTTGTGACGGATCAGTGGAAGGGCAAAATAATCAGTGATGTCAACACAAACTTACTGCTGACACCCTCTTCACTCTGCAAAAATAATTACAAAAAACAAGGTGGCTTCAGCAGATGGGTCCCTATCACTAAATATACTGCCTTACTTTGGACTTACTTAAGCCTGTGATATTCAGGGCAGTGTAGGAACCAGCTACAAACTTACTCTGCTCAGAAGTCCCAGGTAGATGGGCGTGTTCAGTCTAAAAGAGGTGCTACCCTCAATATATTGCAAGAAAATTTAGACTAGAACCTTCAGAATCACAGGTGCATATCCATGAAGCAAACATAATTACAAAAAACAAAATGGCTGCACACCGTTATATATACAAACAATAGAGCTAAGAAATGGGGGTCATTCTAGATAAAAGTGGTACAATACAACTATAAATGAATAATGGAAGCTCTTAGCGCACATACGTGTCAGGCCCATTTACCAGTCATCAAGGTGGCTTCCCCATCACTAAATATATTGCCTCACTTTGGACTTACTTAAACCTACAATATTCAGGGCAGTGTAGGAACCAGCTACAAACGTACTCTACTCAGAAGTCCTAGGTAGATGGGCGTGTTCAGTCCACTCTGTCGGTGGGCTCTACTTGTATAAGCGTTTAATAGAACATGTTATGTAGACATCTATGTGGAATCAGCTGACGACGGTGTAAAAGGAGTGCCCTTCTTCTTGATGCTAACATCTACCTGTAAGGCTGAGTTGATACTCAAGTTATTTGGTCAGTTTTGGCCCCGTGACTGCCCTAATAAGTGAAATATGCAGTGATTCTAAAAGTGAGAGCTGTCATGTGCTGGTCATACTGACTCACAGTATTGTTTCACTACCACAGCAGACTCCCTATGCATGTTAATGCAAGGCACAGTGTTCTACACCCCTATAAAGGCTCTCTGCAGCCTGGAAATAGACGTTTTTTAACGAGATTCGCCGTGAATAAATTCGGATTGAAAGAAATTTTTCCAACATATTTGTCGAACTGGCCGAATCGAATTTTTTAAAAATTCGCTCATCCCTAGTGGTAGCATTTATTGTTATAATTGCATATGCCATCAATTCTTGTCTGGATGTAAATCAGCTCTCCTCCATAAAAACTGTCTATTTAAAGGCTATGCACACCTTTGGTGGCAATTTTCTTTTATTATTGCATTGTACTCATTTTGAGCTAAAAATCTTTTTTTCCATTGGTCGTTATAAAAAATTATGAGCCCTTTTCTCTACACAGGTTTGAATTTATCTACTAGCAGGATCTGTATTCTCTCTCTGCTCTGCCAGGCAGGGAGTTGAGGGCTCCTTATCTCTGCTCTCTGACATTATAAACACTCATCAAAACTCAATCCTTATCTTACTGATAAGAATGTTGCTTAAATAAGTGTTTATGACCTTTTAGTAATTTAGAGATAAGGGTTATTTAGATGACGGGCACAAAGTGAAATACTATTCACACAGCTAGAAAAACACTTAATACTGGCTCAATTTTTTTTAAAATAAAGACCAATTCAAAAAATTATATTTAGTCCAAAATAAGTAAAATGCAATCATAAAAAAAAATTGTCCCCAAAGGTGTACATTGGCTTTAACACCTTAGGGACCACTAATACTTTTTTCTACAGAGGTTACTAAGGGACCTTAGGCTGGGCCGCTGTCTAAACGCAGCGGCCAGGTCCAAGTGCTGCATGGGTCCCCGTGCAGCGGAGAGCATGGGCGTGGCTCTCGCATGAGAGCCATGCTCCTGCTCTAACATCCTGGACTAGCTATTTAACCCATTACATGCATGTCCACTGCATGTAAGCGGAGACAGAGGAAGTGAACTCCCTATGTGTCCCATCGGCACCCCACATATGTGTGTGTATTGGCTGGCTGGGACATATATATATATATATATATTCACACACACACACACACACACACTATATTCAATATATTGTGTGTATTGGCTGGCTGGGACCTGGTGTAGGCTTGTTGGCAAACCTGCCTTGTGTGTTATAGTTATAGTTATACTATCGTTATAGATATTATATTTTAAAAGTAATCAAAAGATTGCCTGTTATAGTCCCCTTGCGGGACCATTAAAGGGCTTCTGTCAGCCCACTAAACCCTTTTTTTTTTTTCCGGTAATATTAATCCCTACACTGCAAGCTCCCTGTACATATGCTAAATATTCATTTTCGTTCAGTAGATATTGTTAAAAATCAAGTTTTATCATATGTAAATTACCTTGCTACCAGCAAGTAGGGTGGCTACTTGCTGGTAGCAGCCGCATCATCGGCGCAGGCGCATTGAGGATGGAGCGGCCGGGAGAGAGGCCGCCTCTCAGTGCGCCTGCGCCGATGACGTCACATCCACACCCGGCGCAGGCGCATTGAGGATGGAGCGGCCGGGAGAGAGGCCGCCTCTCAGTGCGCCTGCACCGATTAAAGAAAGGTACGGCGCAGGCGCGATATTTTGAATTCGAACAGGGCCAGCAGAGAACGAACCCGTTCCCTGGCCCTGTCACTCAAACGGCGGAGGGGGCGTCATGATGAGAGGAGGATGCGGCTGCTACCAGCAAGTAGCCGCCCTACTTGCTGGTAGCAAGGTAATTTACATATGATAAAACTTGATTTTTAACAATATCTACTGAACGAAAATTAATATTTAGCATATGTACAGGGAGCTTGCAGTGTAGGGATTAATATTAACAGAAAGAAAAAAAAGGGTTTAGTGGGCTGACAGAAGCCCTTTAAGTGGTTAAAAAAAAATAATAATAAATTTAAAAAACACTTTTTTTCCATTGAAAATATGTTTTTCAATGAAAAAAATAGCAAAAATAAAATTCCCCCCACATGTTTGGTATTGCAGCGTACATAACGACCTGCAGTACACAAATATCATGTAAATTATTCCCTATGGTGAATGCCATAAAAAAAATAAAAAAAATGACAGAATTGCTCATTTATTCTTAATCGCCATCGAAAAAACGTAATGAAAAGGGATCAAAAAGTGTTATTTACCCCCAAAATGATACAAATGAAAACTGCAAGTCATCCCACAAAAATCAAGCACTCAAATAACTCCATAGAAAGGAAAATAAAAAAGTTATGGGTCTTGGAATGTGGTGATACAAAAATAATTTCTTTACAGCTATATAGATGGGAAAAAAGTTATAGCTCTTGGAAAGCAACGATGAAAAAAGGAAGAAAAACGTTGGTCAGTAAGGCCCCAAACAGGCTGGTCACTGAGGGGTTAAAGCCACTTATAGATAGCTAACCGGTAAGTCAATGTCTTACCCATTAAAATGCCTTGAAACATGAATAGGTTTCTAGTTTGGCCGATATCCATATCTGGAGACAGCTGTTTCATAATACTTCTAGGTTTTTAGGGTACTGGTTGACTGTGAGATGCACTCGATACTGGGCCTGGAGAGCGCTGGTTATGCATGTGGCATTTTTGCTATTATATTACCGTATCTCATTTACAAAGTATATATGCTACTTTTATACCAATGGTATCATCTACTCTGTGAAGATTCTCCTTACAAACTGAAATGGTTATGTGTCTTTGCATCCTCTGCTGCCTAATTTCGTGTTGTAGTTCATAGCATATGCTCATTATGTAAGTGCAATCTGCTCTTAGTGTCCTTTGGGACCGAAATATCTTTATCATTTTGGAAAGCACATGCATAATTCTTTCTTTATAGGGTTGTGATCTGTATTTACCTTTTTAACTTTCTAGTTCATCAGATGCATGATAGCTGCCAACTGTTCTTGGCTTGTATAGTGACTGTAGAGAAAGAGAACATAACTTGCCTAAGGTATACTTAGGGCAGAGCAAGGAATCTGAAGGGCTTTACAGCTCTTAGAAAAAGTGAATGAAAAGGCTTCTTACACCAATACTAAGATACATATTTTTTTTTTCAATGTATTTATTGATATACAAAATAAATACACAAAAAAGATTCAAGCTTAATGTAATTAATACCATTTCACCTAACCCCCTCCCCCCCGTGATGCATCCTCCCCCTCCTCCCCCCACCCCCCTAAAAGGGCAGAGCTAGAAGGGGAGAAGGAAGAAAGGGAAGAGAAGAGAAAAAATAAGTAAAATTATATATATATATATATATATATATACTGTAAGTAACTTCCAGATACAGTTAAATCAGCACTTCCAGTCATCCCATATCTTAGTCCATTTCTCTAGTACATCTCTCTGCTTATAGAAAACCCGTTCGTAGTTTTTAACCTTATTAACCAGATTAATCCAGTTGTTTACCTCTGGAGTATGGCGTGCAAACCAGCTCCGACTAATCAGAACTCTGGCCAGTAATAGTATTCTACCTAACAAGATCTTTTGATATTTATGGCTACCTAATGACGAAAGATCATTCAGTAAGAACAATTGTGGCTCAAGAGGAATCCATATTTTTAATTTATGAGTGAGGAGATTATTAATACCGTTCCAGTAAACTCCAAGTTCTGGGCATGCCCAGATCATGTGCAGATAATCCGCACCTACAGTATCACATCGAGGACATTTGGCGGTATCTCTTAATCCACACTTGTTTAACCAGATGGGGGTAACATATAGTCTGTGATAAATATTGAATTGTATTAAAACATGGTTAAAGTTGTGAGATAGTAAGTCAAAATTAGTAAAAATGCTTCCCCACCCTACCGATTGTATATTTGGGCAATCCATCTCCCAGGCCCTTTGTCCCGGCGATTGTGTCTCTCCAAAACGTGACTTAAGTAATAGTTTATATATATTGGAAATCTTCGTTCTTTATGATATCTTCCCTAACCACCCATTTAGCGGAGAAGTATTATCTATTTCTAACAGTGATTTGTCATTCAAACTAAAAAGTGCCGACCAAAGCTGAAAATACCTGAACCAAGAAAGGTTTGTTATATTATGTGATAATTCCACAAACAACTGAATTTCTCTATTCTTAACAACCTGTGTGATATAAAGAATCCCATTCTTTTGCCAAAATTGATCCGTTGCTATACCCTCTAAGCTCTGTAAGTGAATATTGTGCCAAAGAGGCGTGAATGTAAATGATCCCTTTACCCCCAACCATCCTCTAGTAGTAGCCCAGATTTTCAGTAGTGATTTTGTAGTCTCTTTATGGCCCCGGTCTCTATCAATCAGTAGGCAGGATTGCAAAAGCTTAAATATATTATTATGCGAGGAGCTTCTCACTAACCTACTTAAAAATGTACTATTTTGCCATTCATAGCACATCCATAACTGAGCAGCAATAAAATAACCTTTGAAGTAAAGGAGGTTTAAACCCCCCTGTTCCAAAGGTTTATATAAATATTCCAATTTGAGTCTCACACGTTTTCTTCCCCAAACTAGGTAATTAATATTCTTTCCATAAGTTTAAAATATTTATCCTCTATCCAGATAGGTATATTCCTAAGAACATAGAGGACCTGGGGTAGAATCTTGACCAGTGAAACTCGATTAGATCGAGGAAGTCTCAACCAAGTCCCTATTTTTGCCCTAATTTTCGTTATCAATGGGATCAGATTGAGTGATACACAATTTTTAACCTTGGGAGATATCGTCAAGTGTCAACAACATCTAGCTGGGTTATCAAGAACTCCTTTTGGGGCACCGGATCGATTGGCATCAGAATTGTCTTCATCCAGTTTATAGCTAGGCCTGATACCTCACCAAATAGTTTAACCATCCGGATAATTCTTGGGACGGTTATTTCTGTATTATCTATAAAGAAGAAGACATCATCCGTATATAGGGAAATCCGATCCTCCACGCCTAGTATTCCAAATCCTTTCATTTGAGTGTCCTGCCTAATAGCCAGAGGCAGGGGCTCAATATAAATATCAAATAGGAGTGGTGACAGTGGGCAGCCCTGGCGAGTACCTCTATTTAAATCAAAACTGGTAGTAAGGCTCCCACTGATACTCAACTTAGCCGTGGGGGATCTATACAATAGTTTAATCATATTTATGAATCTCTCCCCAAAGCCCATCCTGGCCAGGACCCTCCACAGGAATCGCCACTCCACCCTGTCAAAGGCCTTAGAGGCATCCAATGACAGGATGGAGAGAGCAGACCCCCCAGGGGCCTGTATATTAGCAAAATGAAGATTATGATGAGTACCCTTATTTGGGATGAAACCATTCTGCTCCGGGTGGACAATGGAGATGACCCCACAGAGTCTTGTGGCCAAAATCCTTGCAAGGAGCTTTACGTCCGCGTTCAACAATGAAATCGGTCTGTAGGATCCCAATTGTATGGGGTCCTTACCATTTTGGGGAATTTATATTATTACAGCTTCTGACATTGAACCCGGTAGGGTCCCCTCCTCCACCGATTCAGCAAAGACCCCCAACAATTATGGGAAAATAACCTCCTTATATTTACTATAAAATTCATATGGGAGTCCATCTGAAACGGGGGTGGAGTTACCAGAGCATAGTTTAATTGCCCCTTCAAGCTCCTGAATTGAGAAGTCAGCCTCAAGTACCCTCTTTTGAGCCGAGGTAATAGTAGGAAAAATAATACCATCAAGATAGACATCCATCATTTCATCCGTAATCCTACAATCAGCTCTATAAAGTTCTGAAAAGTAGTCCAAGGAAACTTTCTCTATAGTTTTGTCCAACAACTATCCTCCCATTAGCCAGTCGGATATTGTCTATATTTTTCTTGGGTTCCTGACTCGAGATCAATCTAGATAGAAGTTTCCCCGGTGGCACTGATTCAGTAAAGTATTTTTGACACTTAAAGAATAAGCTCTGTTGGGCCTTCTCCATCAAGAAGTTGGAGTATGCTTGTGTGGTTTTCTGCATAGTTTCCCTGTTTTCCTCTGTCCTATTTATATAGAAGGATTGTGTAGCTAAGGAAGATTGTTCTTTTAAGTTTTCCTCCTTTTCCCCGTACTCCTTTCTCAGGTTGGTTATATTACTAACCATTATTCCCCTCATGTAGGCCTTAAAAGTGTCCCATACTACTTGGGTTTTTGCTGAAGTATAATTAGCCTCCCAAAATTGGTTAATTTCCTTTTGTATTATTTCATGATTCTTTATTACTGATAACCAAAAGGGGTTAAGTCTAAATGGAGACCTCCCTATTTGTTTATCTCCTGGGTCAGGCAGAGTTCGAGGAGGAGGGGTAGATGGTCTGAGAGTGACCTACTCTCGTACTTTATTCGTTTTACATATGGCACATATTTTTTATTAATAAGAGCATGGTCTATTCTGGACATAGATCTACCTAATTTACTAATGCTTGAGAAAACCCTTCTCCCCTGTCCCAGACTTCCCCAAACATCCTCAAACCCGGCCTCCAAGCAGAAGCGTGCCAAGGGGGACCCCTGAACAGAGGCGTCTCCCTTGACACCCATAGAGACCCTGTCGTCCACGGGATTGATAACGCAGTTGAAGTCTCCCATAATCAATGTAAGACATTCTGGCCATTTATCCATACATTTTTAGCAGAGAATTAAGTACTGAAAAAGAAAATGGAGGTGGAATATAGACAAAGGCCAGAATACACATCTTCCCTGCCAGCTTACAATATAGAAAGACAAATCTCCCCTGGTGGTCAACAGAGGCTGCCTCACACATAAAATCAATCATTCTATGAATAAACTAGAGAAGGTAGAGTGGTACGTGTGCGCAGCCCAACCCCTGGGGGCGACCCTGGAGGTCTCCCCAGTAAGATGTGTTTCTATTAAACATACAATAGCTGGGAGATGTAAATGCATCAAGTCAAAAAACGCTTGTCTCTTTCTTCTATCCCCCAGGCCCCTGACATTCCAAGCAAGAATTCTGATTGACATTATAAAAAATTGTAAAAAAAACTCTTCCTCACACTAGACACATCACAGCCCAACCCCCCAATCCAATTAATCCACCGCATAAAGCAGCAGATCTCTCGCCTATGACCATCCCCCCCACCCCTCCGCTCGACACCTCTCCTCCAATTAAACAGTGAAAGATATAAAACATCATCTGCAAACTATTGATCCCAACAAAGCCTTGAGCAGTTAGATCACATATCATTTTGTTCAAGCCACTCCGCAGCTTTATCCGGCATATCAAAAAATAAAGTTGTATCGTTGAAAATAATCCAGCGTTTGGCTGGGAAGACAAGTGAATATTTGATATCCCTTTCGCTTAGTCTCTTTTTAACAGTGATAAACAAGCTTCTCTTTTCTTGGACATCTTTTGAAAAATCCGGGAAAAAAGCCAGTCTATTTCCATCGTATAAAACAGGGGGACTTTCCCTTGCCCGTCTTAGTACTATATTTCTGTCTCTTGAAACCAACATTTTAGCGAGGAGTGTCCGTGGAATTAATTTACCACCTGGGACCCGATGGGCTCTTT
Source organism: Bufo gargarizans (assembly GCF_014858855.1). NCBI lineage: Eukaryota > Metazoa > Chordata > Amphibia > Anura > Bufonidae > Bufo > Bufo gargarizans. The sequence continues at coordinate 202,582,389 of NC_058084.1, read as the reverse complement.
CTACTAGAAACAAGGGCGAGAAGTGTTCCCTCCCAAAGTTTTCAAGAATCATCGTCTGCATGAATTGAGTAGGGTTCTTATCTTCTGCGCCCTCTGGGATCCCCAGGATTCTTACATTGTACCTTCGTGATCTGTTAAGTTCCATCACTTCGGAGTTATCATTCTTTTTAGAGCTAATATCCTTTTGCCCACCTCTGGTATTAACCCTTGGGGACCTCAAAAATTGGTCTATTTTCCCTCCTTCAGAGGATTTAGTAGCCGATTTCTGACCAGAAAGGTCCACAGAACTCCTACTGGCCTTAGGTGCCATTCCCCCTTTTTTTTTCTGGTATCTTTACCCTTTATTTCTCCTTTTTCTTGTTTCTTTCTTTTTCTTTCTCTTCTTCCCCCTTCGTTTTATTTTTCCCTTTTTTCCCCTTCTCTCTCTCCTCTATAATATTTTCCTCACCAACTGCCTCCCTCTCTCTCTCCCCACGAGCAGTTTTTTTTTTTTTTGGCAGGGTACCTCAATTCCTATGGGTACAGTATCCCACATAGAGTATAGGTATAGGTTGAGACTTAATTAATGTCCTTTATGTTGAAAGGTTAGCTGGTTAGAGGATTAGTTGGTTACTCAGTTAGTTAATGTTAATGGTAGGAGAAATAAAGGAACAATCTCACCAGTCTTCACTTCACTATAAAGAAGCCCGGCCGGAGAAAACGAGGGGGGCACACTCAGGAAGATCGCAAGTTGCAGGAGAGACGAAGGATCCGGAAAACCAGAGAGGAACAGACAGAGGAACAGCCACCCAGGCTCTGATGTCACCATGGAGCACACCGCACGCAGCAACAGGAACCGTCCAGAAGCGCCGGAAAAGATACATAGTTCATAGGTGCTGTGTTGCATGTCTTGCTTGTGTGCACAGACACGTAAATGAACAACTACATTTGTCATTTCTTTGCACCTTGTTGCTTCCATTTTGTCTTCATTGCTAAAACATAATTACTGTAATTAGTTCCATACATACTGTTACCAACACTACAACTATAAATTATATATATATACATATATATATATATATATATATATATATATATATATTCTCATGGCACAGATCCAAAACTGAGTTTCATTATTTTCACTTTTGTGGAGACATTCTGGGCTATTATGTGACCATAAAGTAAATGATTTTCATTGCAGTGTTTAGATTTTTCAACACAATGCATGTAACAGAACATCGAGCCATCAGCCACTAACAATAAAATGACTTTGTAGATAAAGAATAATGGGGCCATGGGATCACATACAATCTAAAAATAGAATTCTTCTGTGATCAAAATTTTTATGGATTTTCCTTATTTTGATGACATCCTCAGGATGGGTCATCAATATCTTATCTGCACCCGGTGGCTCCAGAACTAGGACTTTGAACAGATCTGGAGACACAGATCCTTTCAGAGTGTAATAGCTGTGCCAGGTGACTACAGCTCAGCTCCCATTCACAGAGCTGTGTGTTTGGACTGCAGCCACAGCCAGTGCCGGATCTGGCCTGCATCTGCCTCTGCTGCCATGTTATGATTGAGTCTCTAAGTTCTACCGTGAGTTTCTGAACAAGTGGTCCATCCATTTTGAGTTGCAAATCCACCATTTTCCTGCCAACCAATCCAAGGTCACCTTCCTGGTGTCCCTTCTGTCCAGAAAAGCCTTAGGCTGGGCCACTTTCCGTTGGAAATGGGATGACGCACTGACATAATCTTTGGAACTTTCTTTTGCCTTTTGCTCTTTAAAGAACCTAGCCAGACAGCTTCTGCTGCCTCCTTTTGCTGTGACACTGCCAGGGCTGTGGAGTCGGAGTCGAGGAGTCGGAGTCAATTTTGGGTACCTGGAGTCGGAGTCGGCAAAAAATGAACCGACTCTGACTCCTACTAAATTTTAATTGGAATAAAATAAAAAAAAGCAAGTTTGAATGTTCCAATTCACAAAAAGTTATAATTAATTACCGTATTTTTCGACTAAGACGCACCTGCCCATAAGACGCACCTAGGTTTTTGAGGAGGAAAATAAGAAAAAAAATATTTTGAACCAAAAGGTGTGCTTTTGGTGGGTTTTGAACTAATGGTTGTCTGTGGATGACACTATTATGGGGGATCTGTGGATGACACTGTTATGGGGGCATCTGTGGATGGCACTGTTATGGGGTCATATGTGGATGACACATATATAGCATCTTATCTTATGTGTCATCCACAGATCACCCATAACAGTGTCCCTGTGTAGTGAATGGGGGCCGGCATCTGTTTCTGTAATGGCAGCGGGGCCCGGTGCAGTCACTGTATTCTACTACACCGGGCGCCGCTCACTGTAGTATACGGTAATCATATCTAACTTGTGGGTATTGTTAAAGTATTCCAATCATCTTAAATCTAGTGCTGTACTACTTACTACTAACTTCTTGGCAGTCAGGAGGCCGGGAGGGTGCTGGTAGTGTAGTTCACTACGTCAGGTGCCTGTGCCGCCTGCTTCATTCATAAAGTGGGCGGAGCAGGCGCATGATGTAGTGATCTACGCTACGAGCGCCCGCAATAACAATACCCAGAAGTTAGATATGATTACCGTGTACTACAGTGAGCGGGGCCCGGTGTAGTAGAATACAGTGACTGCACCGGGCCCAGCTGCCATTACAGAAACAGATGCCTGCCCCCAGCCCCTCCTCCCTCTCAGCCTATTCACCAGACGGTCGCAGCATTCACCCCATAAGACGAACTGCTATTCCCCTCCCCCACTTTTGGGGGGGAAAAAGTGCGTCTTATGGGGTGAAAAATACGATACTTCTCAACTGTAAGAAGAAAGGCCAATGCATGCAGTGCGTTACGTTACCGCAAAACAAACACGTTAAGTGACCGTGAAGAAGCATGCTTTTCATATGCTTCACTATATGGCATTCAACACACATTTAAGGAGAGGCAATACTTATACTTTCCATTGTGTTGTGTTCTGCTGTTACAGGGAACGGAACGCCCATGGTTAACCTAGCCTCTCGCTGATAACTGATTAAGTAAATATGTTTTTTGCAGGACTAGACACTTGTATAAGTGAAGGGAATAAATAGTCAATAGTTCAAGACTGAAGCTGTAAACCATTTAAAAACTGCTGTCATTCAGCTGAGGCTATAAAAACTTGTAAACTCAGATTGTTAGCTTAAACTTTAAACATGACTATGGGATTCTACTAGGGAAATCATGTTTTAAAATAAATGCCCCTTCCCCTTCCTGGATCCTCCCACTGCCCTATCTTAAGCAGAAGATCAGCACACAGAGGAGAAGGCAGCGGCTTCCTAGCCAGTAGTTCTGTGATAATGACATTTATGTTGCCTTTCTTTCCTTCAAGGAATGTATAAAATACATTCGCATATTAAATACAGAGGAGTCGGAATCGGGAAGTCGGATGTACCAAAAACTGAGGAGTCGGCGCATTTATCTACCGACTCCACAGACCTGGACACTGCCAGGACACTCTTAATATGCAATACAGTTCTGCATATTTGCCTTGGAGGTGTCCTTGAACAATAAGGTCCATGTGGATACCTTTTGGGAGGTTCTATTAGGGCTCATTAAAGATGAACTGGCGGGTTGGGATGTACCAACAACCATGGATGATCAGACCCCCGAAATCCAAAAGCTCTCTCCTCCTTCCTCCACACAGGCTGCAACCTGCTTCTTGCTGGCTAGTCACCTCTCTCCCCGTAGACCTCCGGCTCTTAATGGGCCATTGTGGACCCTGTTCTTCCCCAGCCAACGGTCGGCCACCCTGGGTACTTAAGGCACCTTTCCCTATGGGGAGATGCTTGAGCAATAGGTTCTAGTTCACTAGTGTCCTGCAAAGATATGCTGTTCTATGTTCGTCTTCCTGTGCATCGACTTCTGCCTGCTTCCTGGATTTGACACTTCGCTATCTGCCTGACATCAGCCTGTTCTGACCCTAAGCTGCTTTCCCTGATTTCAAAGTGTCCCTGACTACAGTATTGCCTAATCCTTTGGTGTTCCACACCTATGTCTCTTGACCCCTGTAGGTCAGCCGTCCCTTGAACAGAGACTACTCCTAGAGGCAGCGGCCTGGTTGTTCCCCTGCAGCAAAGTCCAGATGGCCCCTAGTAGTAGCCGTAAGCCAAATCTGTTCAAATTTCACAGTGGATCCAAATCTGCTTCATAACTGCTAGTTCCAGCGCCAAATCATGGGGATGCAGGTTGTTGGACCTCCTCCAATTGGATATTGTTGACCTATCCTGAGGAGAAATTAACATAACTCTACCTCAAAACATTATGGTACTTAAGATGACCAAAGACCTGGTTTGATTTCAACCTGTCCGAGCCTGGTCCTTCCCTAAGGTAAGTGATGCTAGTCTGTTGCCTACTTATTCCACTCTTCCCATTAAAATCGCATGTTCTTTTGGATAACCTAAACAGGCACATAGGAGTGGTATCTGTTTGTAGCCAGCTTCATGATACAGTATGTCAAGGGGTGAATCATTCATTTATTCATTATTTTTTATCATCATCATTATTGCTAGAAGCTTTACAATATAAAATCTAACAGTGGACAAAGGTTTTTTTTTTCTTTGAAGGCTGCAGTAAACTATGAGATTTAAAGGGATTGTCCAAGAGTTTAAGAAATTAAACTAGCTGCAGGAAATGTTATAAAATAAAAAACAAACATAATTCACATGATAAATCCCCCGCCGCTCCAACACTACCGCAGCCAATCACTAGCCTCAAGTCAAATCATCGATCCAGGAAAATAAGTAAAGCGCAGCAGGGACTATCAGTGCATTGGTACTGAATCGTTAGGTGGTATAATGGTTATTACTTTATAAAAATTTCTGCAGCTAGTTTAATTTCTTAAACTCTCTGACAAATCCAACTATGTAAAATTGGAAATTTTCTACAGACCTGTAAACTATTATCAGGATGCTATATTTTTTTTTTATGCTATAAAATATAAGGGGATGAATACTTATGAAAGTTCCCCTATATTTTCTTCGCTATATAGTCAAGAACTGTGAAATGTCTTTTATTCAATTTTTTTATTCTGTGGCTCTCTGTGTGCCACCTGGAAACACTACATTCACACGACCGTTAAAAAAAAAAGCTGTTAGAAACAGCATAATGGCCCATTTTTAATGGCTTTTTTTTTTAAATAGGTACTTTCTAAAAGACGGCCATTTAAAACAGCCATAATAGGACATCATAGTTTTGGACAGACGTTTTTTACGAACTGTTAAAAAAAAGTTCATGTGAATAGCCTCATAGACTTCAATTGTCTCTGGGTTTCCAATGGTGCATATCTTCTCTGAAAAACAAAGTAATTGCTCCGCAGGATTGTGTGTATTTTTTATCCACAGCTACTATTATGCTAACTAAATTTTTTTCTGACTAGTTTTATCATCTTTGTAGGGTTTGAAGCTCAATATACAGTGCTCCAGATCACCCACTTTTTCTTATATAGTCATATAGTTACAGTTATGTACGATAGTTTAAATATGAAAGGCCAGTTGCCTGCCGCCACTACTATGGGGAGTTTGCTAAAATTAGACAGATGGCTTCCACTGAACTCAATAATACTTTCAAATCAGCCTTAAGCTACCCTAGTAATGGCTGAAGACATCCTGAATATTATGATTTAAAGGAGTTGTCTGGCTTCACTGTATTGATGACCTATCCTTACAAGAAGTGATTAATATCAGATCGGTGGAGGTCCAACACCCAGCACCCCCAACAATCATCAACCAGTGCTAGAAATAACAGTGGATGGAGCAGAAAGCACAGCTCCATCAATTGTGTGGTGGCTGTGGCAGTATTCTACAGCTCAACTCCAATTCACATGAAGAGCTAATTTGTGCGGTGCCAGACTCCCATCGATCCTAAGGCTAGGTCATCAATATGTAGAGCCCAGCTCCTTTAGCTCCATAAAAGAGCTCCAAGCAGGAAATTTGTAGTTCTCTATGAGACAAAAAAAGCTCCAACCCTTATACGGATAGAAGAAATTAACCAATGCAGCATTTTGGACTTAAAATTTAATAACAGACAAAGTCAGATGTACACTTTAAAACATACTTGTGTGTGTGCATGAAAAATAACATTAATATCTGGCAATTCACTTTTTTTCTGAAATTTTCAACAGTTTCCTGCTCTGCAGGCTCTATTTTTAATTCCAGAGTTGGTGTAAACTAGCTGCTATGATATCGGTCTCAGCAGCGGCATGTAGGTAATGATGCATCAGTGATAGGTGTAGCTATGAATCCAGCACTGGGAGGAGACAGTAGAACACTTACTTTAGCCAGGAGTGTTCATCTCACTGCCACTCTCTCCTTAGATTTCTGTGGGCAGCAGCTGCTGTCTCCTCTCTGGCTCATGAGTGAAGTTCTGGAAAATTCTATTCGGCTGAATTTCACAAAGAAATACAGATGCAATGGCTGGGAACAGTGATCATGTCACCCCTGTCATTGAACCCCTCAGAGGCCGCATTCATCGCTGATTGAGTCATGTGAGGCTACCATTTTGGCCTTTCAGAGGTTAATCAGGGTACCAAAAAAAAGAAAAATACTCACCTTATACATTTTATCGCATAGAGGCAAAAGCAGCCATCTTGATTGAAGACACCACCACGAAATCTCACACGTGCGTGCGAGATTTTGTGCTGTATCTTCAATCAAGATGGCCGCGACAGCCTCTTTGCACACAAATAGATGGTATGTATTTTATTTTTGTTTTTACCACCATTTCAAGGAAAATTGATTAGTTACCATGAAGCGTGAGGAAATTCGGCTTCACAGCTAATTTTTCCTGAAATTCAGACCGAAGTCTACTTCGGATACCTCAACTTGCTCAACACTACTCATGAGTATGGATATTACTAGCGAATTTAGAATAAATGATCAGTGCAGAAGGTGATGGCTGATTTTCTGTAATTATATATAGCACAAAGTTTGTCATCTTTGCTTGTACTATTATTTATGCACACCGGCAGTGTTAAGTATGCAGCCTCATGACTTTTATTCTTTTATATCCCTTATAGGTCGGCTGTATCAAGTATGGGAGCAAAATCCTTTGAAAAGGTTTATAATTACCTGAAAAAGGCACGTCAACATGATACCAGTGAAAACGAAGTGAAGGGGCACTTAGAGACTCTTGTATCCAGGGCAAGTGAGTGTTTTCTGGTGGATCAGATTCTGTACTTAGAAGAAGAGCTCTCAGTGGCATCAAGACAAGTCAAATCCTGATATTAATAGCCCTGGAGGAATAGAATCACCTAAAGCCGTGTGTGACCAAGATCCATCTCAACATGATACAGATGGCATGGCAGATTACACCTGCATGTCTTTTGGTGCCAGATATTCTTCACAATAAAATTCGGAGAACTTATTCCCTTGGTTGACTGGATACGACAGTATTAGACAGCATTACAGTCAAATAGTGGATGTTAAACTGGTAATTGGGCCTGGCATGTGTGACTGAAGCTGCTGATTGTCAGCATTGTACAGGATGAGCTGCTGATGGTCCGTTTTCATTATTAAAGGGTCTACGGGATTTAAAAAAAGGCCTATTTATTTACTAGAAACAACTGGTATTGCGTCCTATCCCCATTCTTTGGAATGATTCTGAGCTACAATACCAGATACAGCCTACATACAGGGGTTGTTCTACTTCTGGAAAGAATTAAACCAATCTTCCTGCCATTATCTTGAACTTATGGTTAAAATGTGAATGTTCAGATAAACATCGGATAAATAATATAGTCTCCAGAATATACATGTTCTGATCTTGATAACGTAAAGGCTATGGACACCTTCGTAAACATTTTTATGATTGATTTTTTTAACCCTTGTATCTCAGTAAAATGCAATCCGTTTGCATACAGTGACTTTCTGTTTTCTTGGAATCCTGTCAGCTGATGGTTCATGTAGAGCTCTTATCTCTGATTTCTTGACCTCATAAGCACTCATTATAGCTCAATTCTTATCAAATAAATAAGAATATGGCTTAAACAAGTGTTTTATAGGTTAGGAGATCAGAGATAAGAGCTACACATGAGTGTCACATAAGGAAGTCAAAGAAAACTGAAAATCACAGCTTGCAAACAGGCACATTTTTAACCCATGTTTCTCAGAAATGGCTGAATGTTTTTAATAAAGACCAGTTGAAAAAATATCTATAGCCCAAAATGAGTAAAATGCCCCCAAAGGTGTGTATAAGCTTTAATTTGGGCAATGGAGGAACCTGTTTTATTACATGTGCAAGTCCATATGGATGGGGAACATACAAATATGCCTAAAGAAGACTTATCTGTAGTCCAAACACCCCCCTCCTTCTCTTAGAGTCCATAAACCAGTCTTGGAGCCACAAACTTTCATGTATTTCAATATCAAGAGAAGAACAAGCCGACGATCTTTGGCAATACTTGTCTCCAAAGACAAAAAAAATTTGCCTTGAGATCCAACATGTCCAATCTTTCTTTGAAGGCAGGCATCAGAGTACAGTTGAGCTCTACACATATACATTTTGTTGACAGGATCACCAACATTTATGCAATGTTATAGCTACCTTTAAAGGGAACCTGTCACTGGGATTTTGTGTATAGAGCTGAGGACATGGGTTGCTAGATGGCCGCTAGCACATCCGCAATACCCAGTCCCCATAGCTCTGTGTGCTTTTATTGTGTAAAAAAAAAAAAATAAAAAATGATTTGATACATATGCAAATTAACCTGAGATGAGTCCTGTATGTGAGATGAGTCAGGGACAGGACTCATCTCAGGGTAATTTGCATATGTATCAAATCGTTGTTTTTTTTTACACAATAAAAGCACACAGAGCTATGGGGACTGGGTATTGCGGATGTGCTAGCGGCCATCTAGCAACCCATGTCCTCAGCTCTATACACAAAATCCCGGTGACAGGTTCCATTTAAATTGTGATCACATCACTTTCATGAACAGAGCATAAATCTATAAACTCCATGAAGATCTCCCAACGTAAACACCAAATATTTAGCCCTGACATGTATAACTGTATGCCGTACACTTGCTTATGTTACCTATTAACTCCCATCGTCCAATAATGCATACTGCAGTATATACTTTATTTTTTGCAGGATCTTTTCAAATTTAAAATGCTGCCTGAAGATATAGATAAGGATACCCTGTTGGCATACATTGGGCCTGTTATAGGCTATGGACACATTTAGCATATATGTAATAGGAGAGGTGAACATACACCACAAACATGTGAACATAACCACAGAGATTACATCCATACAGTTCTTCTTATGTGTCTAATAGGTTCAGTAATAATATTAACATTTGAATCAGTACATAGAATTACTGTATCTGCTATTATATTTTTACTTTATCAGGTTTCTTATTTGTCTATTACTGTATGTTACACTACATTGGTTTGTAATGTATAAGTGTCTGGAGATGTGCCTTGATATGTACACAGCCAATTTAGTACACATTCTATGAAAGTATCAGTGTGACTATCAGTGCACATATAAAATACTGTATTACAATCTGACTACTGTATGAACAAATGTGAAATGTTTTATAGCATAGTGATATGTTGTCAATAAATAATCTTTTGGTAATGTTCATTAATAGGATCACTTAGGGTTAATTTCTGTGATTTTTATTTTATTTTTTAAGCATTTTTTTTATATTTTCTGTGATCCACGTTCTATGTTTTCAGTTTCATAACCCCAAAGCAACATCAATTTATATCAGTATCTACAATAGCAAGATCTTAAGTATGTTCAGCATTTAGTATTCTTATACTATAAAGCATGGTTCAAAGAGATGAAGTATATTTTTCCAGGAAATTATTTTTATGTTGAACATATTGTTAAAGAAATTTATTAGAATTTACTATGTCACTATCTATATTTTTAAAAAATAATCTTAAAATACATCAGTTCTAGCACTGTCCGCAAAGCCTAATAACACTCCTTGGTCTCTACAGATTACTTTTCAGCAATCATCTCATTATCACCGTTGGCAGAATTGCAATGACAGATATCACTTAAATATAGATAACACATGATCCACCATTTATAATAGGTGATGGATACAGCTTATCTACTCCTTCGTTGAACAGTAACCTCTGTACAGATCACAGAGCATGTCTAGAACACTTTACCATAGAAGTCAATGAGGTCCCATCCAGTCCATTGTATCTATGGTCCATGGTGCCTGCTGTAGAGCATATCCGAGCAAGTGCGGAGAAGTTTCGCTAGTGGTTCCATGACCATGGTGAAGATTAGGGGGGATAACGGGCAACCTTGCCTTGTGCCATTGGTGATCGGAAAGCATCGGATAGGTATCCAGAGGCCAAAACCCTGGCAGAAGGCTTGGAGTAAATGCTGGAAACAGCTGTTAATATATGGCCTGTGAACACAAATTTCTGTAGCACTTGGTCCAGGAACCCCCAAACGCTTTCTCAGCGTCTAAGGAGACAAAGACTGTGGGGGTCCTGGACCGTTATGCTATCTGGAGCTGGTTTATCATATGCTTAGTGCTGTCCCTACACTGCCTGCCAGGGACGAAACCTACCTGGTCAGTGGCAATCAGGGAGGGCAGGAATTCATTGTTCCTTGTAGCCAGCAGTTTGGCGAATATTTTTAAGTTGGCATCCAATAAGGAAATCGGTCTAAAATTTGCTGGTGTAGTGGGCGGATTCCCCGGTTTGGGCAGATTGACAACTGTGGCAGAGAGCATGTCAGCAGGTATGTAGCCAGAGGTCATAAAGCCATTAAACATCTTTTCCATACATGAGAGGAGGATAGGGTGAAATGTTTTGTAATATTGTACCATAAATCCATCAGGACCGGGGGCTTTGTTTGCCAGGGTGGCTTTTATAATGCTCAAAATTTCCATTTATGTGATAGGTTTATTAAAGGAGTCTAACGCTGTGGGAAATAGTGTGGATAGCGAGAGTGTAGACAAGAAAGAGGTTGTGACATCTGAAGAGAGCTGAGGGGTACTGTCATCTAGGTTTAGATTGTACAAAGAGGAGTAGTACGCTGCAAAGGCATTGGCAATTTCTTGTGGATGGGTGACAACCGAGTTGGCGAAATGCAGTCTGTCTATTCTAGCTTCTGCTTGCTTACAGTTTAACCTACAGGCCAGCATTGCGCCTGCTCTATCACCCATGTGGTAGAAATTAGTTTTGAGGTGTCTCATGCCAACTTTGTGTCGGTAGAGGAGCAAGGATCTCAAGTGCAACGTTTCAACTCAGCTAAAGACAAAGGGGTTAGATGTAATTTATGCCTTTGTTCTGCGGATTGTAAGGCAGTAAGGCATCCCGCTCTGCCACCTCTCTGCTTCTCTTCAGATGTGCAGCAGATTGCAGCAAAATAACTCTCATGTATGTATTGTGCTTAAGCCACGGGGTGTTAGTAAATACCTCTGGGGTGTCATTAAAGCTCATAAATTCCTTCAGCCTGTCCGTGTACCCCTCAACCCTCTTGGCACATTTGAGCAGATAAGGATTCAACTTCCATTGTGGGGGAAGGAGGTTAGGAAGACCACTATCAAGTGTTAGGCTCACAGGCGCATGGTCAAACCACGTGCTGCTCCCAATATCCGACTCAACAACCCTATGAAGCAAGCCCCTTGACACTAAGAAGTAATAAATACGGGATTGAGACAAGCGAAACTGAGAAATGAACGTGTAATCACGCTCTCCCCTGTGTTGATACCTCCAGATATCATGATAAGGCGATTCATTGAGGATCGCTTTGAAGATCTACTCGATGGCTACTTTGTGTTGAACGGTAATCAAGATCAGTGTTAACTGGAATAATAAAGTCACCTCCTATAATTACTTCTCCCATAGCTACTTTCTGTAATTTTTTGAGAAGTCTCTTATATAAGGCTGGCTGGTGGACATTAGGAGCGTACATTGAGTGAGTAATATACTGTTTCATAGTAAATGCAACAGAAGCTTTAACACAAATGAAAACCCCCGCTTCTAAGAAAAAAAACGCCTTCTTTCTAACAGCAGATACAAAGACTCCAGCTAAGTCGTATTTGATGCAACTTGTTTATTTTGCGTACAAAAGATGGTTGCTGCGGCGGAGTGACGTTTTGGCACCTCTGCCTTCATCAGACTAGTGCCGCTGGTGGAGGAGGTAGTCACATAAGTGTGGACCCAGTTAGGAGTACAAACATGTGGTAATACCGCTGGGAGATACATGGCGCCTGTATCTCCCAGTGGTATTACCGCATGTTTGTACTCCTAACTGCGTCCACACCTAGACTTAAAAGGCTACTGTTCCTTTATGCCTTTATGTGTATCAATACTGTGACATAAATTTCAATTAAATACATAAACCCAAAACTTCATAAGGATTTTTATATATTATATGGCATTTTTTTATAGTATGCAGAGGCCATCAGAAAACTACAAGATTGGTACTGCTAAAAATACTCTAGAGTTTCCTTTAGAATTCGATTTTTCTTTTGTCTATTTTATGTCATCCAAATAGATCCAAAATCATGTGGAAATTAACTTCCTAATATATGTATATAAACATTTTCTGATACAGAGCCGTTAAATTAATCCTAAAGAAACCCCCCCCAAAAAATTCACTGAAACCCAAATAAGCAAGGAGATGGTAAAAATGAAAAAGTAATTTTAAAGGGGTGCCAAAGGCACACTCGGTCTCCTATCAGCCGCAGACCTCCTGCTCAGCTTCGGGAGCGAAGATCTGTGTTTGACCTCGTTCCCGGGGCGGCTTTGCTAGCTGGCAGGTTCCCTGCTCCTAGGTCTGCCTTGAGCGCCGAGCTGATCACTCGGTGCTCGACTGGTCGGTCTGTCAGTCATGTGACGCTGGCCACGTCACGTGACCCTCACTCCCCACTATAAATACAGGCAGCCTGCTGGCCACAGGTTTCCTGTTAATTTTGGTTCCTGGCGTTTGTTGGATACCTGTATACTTACCTGATCCTGTTCCCTGACGATCCTTTGCCTGCTCCTCCTGTACTGCGCATCCCTCCTGGTATTTTGACCTGACTATTCTTTGCGGACTCCTTTGGTACTTCTCGAATCGCCTGGTATTTATGACCCCGGCTTCTCCTGACCATTCTTTGCTTATCCCTCTGTACTGCGTTGTCCTCTTGGTTTTGACCCGGTCCGTTCACTATCTGTTATTTGTCTTGTCTGTCCTTCCCGCACGTATCCTAAGTTAGGGACTGCCGTCCAGTTGTGCCCTGTCATCAGGACTCATGAGGCAAGTAGGCAGGGCCAGGGGTGAGGGTGGAGCGCAGTGGTCACTATCCTCCCCCCTGTGTGTGTTTGTACGTGACCGTTACAGTAATTATACTTAGAGAATCCTTAAAATTAAGTTATAGCCACTTGGTTATGACAAAAAAAGCAAAAGAGACATAAAGCAATGAGATACTGTAATGACTGAAGCCAATTTCTTAAGTTGCCAGCAGACTGCCATGCAAACAATGGAACCAAAGTGTTCAGTCACTTTTATGATCAGACTTCTGAAGGGCCTCTACAGAGCATCAGATAGTGAAGAAATGAGTTGGGCTGTGCCAGGGTCAAGGCAGCAAGCCAATGCGTGAGGTAACCCACATTTTTTTCTGTGTAGCCTCTACTATGTCAGCCATCTTTCTGACCCTCATCCTATTAAGCAGACCTCGCAACTGTCTTTAGGAAAGACAGTCCGTCTTTTTCATTAAAGTCCCTCTGTCCCTCTTTGCTCCTTAAATGTCCTTCTATTTCATCTAAAGTATGGATTTGAATTATTACATTTACAATATTGATCAAGAAAATGCAAGAAGATACAGTACGGATTTATGAAATTTCTATATTTAGATCATTTTTCCTTTATTGCGTAAAATAAAATTGTGTAAGTGTATAGATATGCAGGGGAAATGTATCTTTCACACAGTGAACCAAAATTGTCCCTTTTTGTCCTTCCAAAAAGTTGGGAGGTATGTATTAAGTGATAGGGGCAGTAATTACAATTTTCCAAAAAGTTTTTAATTTAAGTTAATGCCTTCACGGTCTTCTGAAGTGTTAATGGTGGCCTCCATTCTAAGTGTTTTGTGCAGGAGTCTATTGAGCCTGTTAGGGTGGTGTCACTTGGTATTTTAGTAGCGGCAGAAAAAAATCAGTTGTTGAATCTGTCTACAATATCAGCATGTTTTTCACACTCATCTTGGTTCACTGTTTTGAAATACAAGCATTTTTTGGCACAATTTTTCAATAATATTTTTTTCTGTTTTTGTCCGGTTGCAGTTTTTGGTGCATTTCTGTCGAAATACTTTTGACCACATAAATACGGCTTGTTTTTTTTCTGTTTCCCATTCATTTCAGGCGCTGATTTCACCCCAACATAGGATATGCTGTTTATTTTTTATAGTGCTGAAAATATCCACATCATATAAAGTACAGCAAAGATTACCAGTGAAATCAATAAGAGGAAGATTACTCTCCACACTGATTACAACCAGGGAAAAAAAACTCCTTTGAACATATCCTTAGAGGAGAGGAACTACAATAAGTAAATTAGAAGGAAGGGATATCAAATGAGATTGATGAAGGCATTACGAATGAAAAAGAGCAGAGTCGGCAAGTTTAGGATCTGGATTTATGTTACATGTTTGTTTGGCTATAGATAACTGGACAGAAGTTGATTTTAGTGACTATAAAAAAGTTACTTTTTACCACAATCCTTTTTGCTTCTTTAGGTTTCAGTGGATTGAATAATGTCTTACATCAAAACAAGCATTATCCAGATTTTTAAGTAAATTTGTTTCTGAGAGCACCACGTCCTCTGATTTTCATCATCTATCCAGTCAGATAATGTTCAGGGATCTTAGACGCTCACTAAAGACAGATTTATACAGTATATGCATGTCTCTGTACACAGTAGGGTGTATAGAGAGAGGCAGAGGATTATGAGTTCTGTAACAGAAAAAACTAACCACCGACCACCATATATTTTAGGAAGATGTTCAGAAAAAAGCACTGATTCTTATCTATAGGATATACAGTATTTCCATATTTTCTTTGACATTTCCTATTTGCTTTTACCTGTTGCTTTTAAATGAAATTTCGGAATATGCTTGTGCAGCCTGCAGCATTTGGCTCATGCTGATGTACTGATGGTGGATTGATTCTGTGCACTGCCGGTATCTTCATCCCAAGGGTGCCCACTTAGGTTGCACTAATATTGTGTCAAGGTCAGACTGGGATTCATTAAATTCCTGTTACCTCTATAGCTGTAACATATTCTGCCACGATGTACAAAGATTGCCAGCACTCACATCAGTCACAATGTATTCAAACTCCCTATCTCAGAGATACACACTAGGTCAGATTTCATGGGAAGCTGTAGTTAACTTTTCCTGTGTGTTTTTAGAGTATAGGAAGAAACTGCACACAGACACGTAAGACCAGGGATCAGCACTCCAGCTGCTGTAAAACTCCCAGCATGCAAGCTCCTATATTCTGTAAGTCCTATACAAGTGAATGAAGCATTCTGGGAGTTGTAGTTTATGAACAGCTGGAGTGCAGGAGGTTGACGATCCCGGATTAGGACCATAGAAACTGCATGCAGATTAGAGGCCAATGCTGCAGGGTAATAGTGCTAACTGCTGCGCCAGCTGCCCACTGCCTTTGGAGACAAACCTGCCATGTGTGTCTTGTTGGAACATACTATGGGTATCATGTCACAGCTGGCATGTAAGAGTAAATGTACTTAAAGGGGTTTTCTTATGAGTAATGTAAAAAAATTAAATAAGATATCATATAGGACATGACAATCTCTATCTAACAAAGCTACAACCAGCCCTGGACCTCACATGGATCCAGAGATCTCAGCTCTCCCTATCACAGCTCAGAAGGCAGTTGAAGGATGAAACTGAGCATGTGCGGCCTTCTCAGTGAGTAGGTCAAAGAAATAAGAAAAAAAAAACAGCAGGTGGCGCTATACTGATACATTTTATTGAATTAATCAGTGGCTATGCTAAATTTTTAATTACATGCAGTTACAAAAGGATTCAGATCCAGGTGCTGGTTTGAAAACTGTAGAATATTTTTCATGGGACAACCCCTTTAATATACTGTAGAAACACATAGGGGAGATTTTATTAAGACTGGTGTTTCATATGGTACTTTTGATTTTTTTTTAAATGCACTAGAGTAAGATGTGCCAAATTTATTAGGGAGTGCAGGCCTCTTCTTATATTTCAGTAGTGAAGTGAGGAACCGCACTTAATCAAAGTGTCCCTGGTGCCAATCAAGGGCTGTCAAGCCACCATCTAAGTGATGAAGTATTGAGGCACTCAGGTTAAGGTTTTGCAATTAAAGTATAGCTTTATTTTACATAATCTGCATCCTCCATTTGCCCAGGGTACATATCAATAACAGAATATTTCTGACCTGACGTTTCGGTCACGATGGACCTTCATCAGCAGTCACATTATCTGTGAAGTGGGTAAATGCATTCCTGGGGCGCTGGATGCATCAATACTTCATCTCTTCATATATTTCACACACCTTCTGGCAATCTGTGTGTCAGAATAGCCAGCTCTGAGCTACTTTAGATTTGTGATATACACTGTAATTTACTCCAGTTTCTGGTGTAAATGATAAAAAATCTATCGGACCTTGGGAGACCAGGCCCTGTGGACTTTTTTTCTAAAAAGCAGCAAACATGGTGTAAAAGTAGGAAAGTTGCACACTTTTTGCACAAACGGGCTCTTTAGCAAAAAAGTGTGTGAATTTTTTTATGCCAGTATACTTTCTTTATAATGTTTAGATAGCCAGTGCCATTTTGGAACAGTGCAATGACATGCCATGAACACAGCACAGTAACATTGCCATCACAAGCCTGAACTGACACTCATCATGCTTGCTGTGCTCATCTATCGCTTTGTGCAGCATATGTCCAGCCTTGTCATTTAGGGATCACAACAGAGATGTGGACTACACATGGCAGTGACATTTCTTAGAGGGGTTGTCCAGCTTTTACTATTGATGACCTATCCACTGTTGCTATCTATGGTCTTTTGCCGTCAATCTGATGACCTATCCTGAGGATCCAGTAGGTCATAAATAGTAAAAGCTCACACAACCCCTTTAATTCCATAAATCAGTGTCAGTGACTGCGCCCCCGACCACTGTTTTCGTCCATTAGGCTTTTACTGATTTACCTTCTGCAATGCTTTTTGAATGGTTCATTCTGAGATTTCTGCCATCGGGTTACTCATTTACTCTACATGGCATTACCAGCCTTTTCTAAAACACCAGCATGTATTGTACTCAATGGTTCTTGTTTCAGTCACCACTTTGAACATGTGTTGGAATACATGAGAAATTGTCCTAATCTGTATGCCAGTGATCATACCACATTCAAAGTCAGCTATTTTTACTGACCTTATTATTATAGATGGCATTCTAATATCTGTAATTATCCTATCCTGTTGGAGATTGCCTTCCAAGTATGTTCTTTCAGGGGCTGCAGATATTTTTATAGTCACTGTAGGAGCAAAAAAAGAACCAGTTAGAAGCTGACAGTGGGGCTGAGTAATGAGTATCATGAGGATTTATCCGACAAATCTAGAAAAATAAATAGGGTGAATGAGGACATCACGGTAAGAGAAAATGAAGAAAAGTTCAAGGACCAAGTCTAGAAGTACACCAAGAGATCGACGAACATGTTGGGGCAGTATCAAACAGGTACTGTATGTAGGATAAAAATTGTAATTATAAGAAATTGTGTGTTTGCACAGTTAGTGAAAGGACAATTTTTTTTAAATGGACCTCACATGGTTGCTGTCCGTGAGCTGTCCATTTTTTCTCACAGACCCACTGACTTGACCAATGTTCTGTGGGTAAAATTGGTTATGTGAATTGTCCCATGGACTATATTGGGTCATGTGCTGTCTGTACTACACTGGGCCAGCACCTGAATGTGAACATCACTCATCTGAATGTACATCCATAAATAACCCCAGCCCTCTACTATATATTCCTACTAATCATGAGTAAATCTTGAAAAACTCCCTTCTCCATTGACTCTCAAAACATGAATTTAAACCTGGAGAATTGCTGGTTTCAAATTTCTATTCCATAAATTGCAAAGTGGGGGAGATCTATCAAAATGGTGTGAAATAAAACTGTCTTAGTTGCTCATAGCAGCCAATCAGATTTAATCTTTCACTCTGAAAATTTAAAAGTGAAATCTGATTGGTTGCTATGGGCAACTAAGCCTGTTTTCCTCCGGTAAGTCTGTGGTATTGCTTTATTCCCAAAACACGTTCTTCTCAACATACCATTATTTTTAACCCTTTATTGATATGCACATACTTTAGTAAATCTAGCCTACTTTCATTACGAGGTTATCTAGTGCACAAAAGCATTCAAAGTGGAAAAATTCATAAAATCTTAAATCCATATTGCTATGTCTATATTCATATTTTATTCAAGGTTACCTATGTTATCATACCTACAGTCAGGTCCATAAATATTGGGACATCGACACAATTCTAAAATTTTTGGCTCTATACACCACCACAATGGATTTGAAATGAAACAAACAAGATGTGCTTTAACTGCAGACTGTCAGCTTTATTTTGAGGGTATTTACATCCGAATCAGGTGAATGGTGTAGGAATTACAACAGTTTGCATATGTGCCTCCCATTTGTTGAGGGACCAAAAGTAATGGGACAAGTGGCTACTCAGCTGTTTCATGGCCAGGTGTTTGTTATTTCCTCATTATCCCAATTACAATGGGCAGATAAAAGGTCCAGAGTTCATTTCAAGTGTGCTATTTGCATTTGGAATCTGTAACTGTCAACTCTTAAGATGAGTCTCAAAGAGCTGTCACTATCAGTGAAGCAAGCCATCATTAGGCTGAAAAAAACAAAACAAACCCATCAGAGAGATAGTAAAAACATTAGGTGTGGCCAAAACAACTGTTTGGAACATTCTCAAAAAGAAGGAACACACTGGTGAGCTCAGCAACACCAAAAGACCCGGAAGACCATGGAAAATAACTGTGGTGGATGACCAAAGAATTCTTTCCCTGGTGAAGAAAACGCCCTTTACAACAGTTGGCCAGATAAAGAACACTCTCCAGGAGGTAGGTGTATGTGTGTCAAAGTCAACCATCAAGAGAAGACTTCACCAGAGTGAATACAGAGGGTTTACCACAAGATATAAACCATTGGTGAGCCCTTAAAAACAGGAAGGGCAGATTAGAGTTTTCCAAACGACATCTAAAAAAAGCCTTCACAGTTCTGGAACAACATCCTATGGACAGATGAGACCAAGATCAACTTGTACCAGATGGAACTGGCTGCCAATGGAACTGGTTCTCTTGTATTTATTGATGATGTGACTGCTGACAAAAGCAGCAGGATGAATTCTGAAGTGTTTCAGGCAATATTATCTGCTCATATTCAGCCAAATGCTTCAGAACTCATTGGACGGCACTTCACAGTGCAGATGGACAATGACCCAAAGCATACTGCAAAAGCAACCAAAGAGTTTTTTAAGGGAAAAAAGTGGAATGTTATGCAATGGCCAAGTCAATCACCTGACCTGAATCCGATTGAGCATGCTTTTCACTTGCTGAAGACAAAACTGAAGGGAAAATGCTCCAAAAACAAGCAGGAACTGAAGACAGTTGCAGTAGAGGCCTGGCAGAGCATCAACAGGGATGAAACCCAGAGTCTGGTGATGTCTATGCGTTCCAGACTTCAGGCTGTAATTGACTGCAAAGGATATGCAACCAAGTATTAAAGAGTGAAAGTTTGATTTCTGATTATTACTTTTAGTCCCCTACAGGTGGGAGGCACATATGCAAACTGTTGTAATTCCTACACCGTTCAACTGATTTGGATGTAAATGCCCTCAAATTAAAGCTGACAGTCTGCAGTTAAAGCACATCTTGTTTGTTTAATTTCAAATCCATTGTGGTGGTGTATAGAGCCAAAAAAAAATTGTGCCAATGTCCCAATATTTATGGACCTGACTGTATATTGCGCTTTCCGCCTCCATGTGTACTGCGCTGGTGTCCTTGCACCCTCAGAACATTGCATGGAGGGTGCGGTATGCTGTCCTAATGCTCGTGGACTATGTTCTGAAAGAAGGACGCCAGCTGAGTGCACAGGGAGGCAGGAAGCGCAATAAATGCATGATAAGGCAGACGACCTGAATGAAATATGAATACGGACGTAGCAATAAGGATGAAAGTTTTTATGACTGACTTTTTTCATTTTGAATGCTTTTGTGCAGAAAATAACTTTGTAAAAACAGTAGAGGTGAACTTTAGTTATGTATGTGGATTTGAATACAGAGTTAAAAATGCTGAGTAGCCATCCAAACCACTGCTACAACAAGCCATGACTTGACTTGAATTGGTCATACTAATGTCTATGGTAGCCACATTAGGAGCCCAGGATATTTATCAGGAAAATTCTTGCTGTAGGGTAAAGATGAAAACCAGTAGATCATCTAAGATTCTGCACATTGTTTTAGCCACTGCAAACCAGAGGTGTAAATTAAAGAGGATGGCCCTTATGTATTACTAGCTGCACATGTCTTGGAAAAACACACGTATGCAGCTATTGATAAGAATTATTAAACCATAGGCACTGATATCTGATGCCCATCTGCCTCCAGGCACTGTGCTCCTCAAATGGTTGCTGATGTAGGGTCCCATCCATCAGCAGCCTCAATTCACTTACAGTGCACTGGGACCAACAGGGGAAATAGCCCATGTGCAGTCCATCCCTGGAGTTAATGAAGGCTGCTGATAGACAGGACCCTCCATCCAGCTGAGGAGACCACCATCATTTAATGATGCCTATTGATAGTTGCATGCATGTGGTGTTTTCAGCCCATGTGCATCTAGTAATAGATAGTGGCCAACCCCTTTAAAGCTTCTAGGCTTCAGTGCAAATTATGCAACAGTCTGCACACATCGGAACAGTGGACTGTCCTGTACATTTAACATTACTAGACTGGGCCTGATATATTCACTAGTCAGAAAACTGTGTAAGGCTTCTTTCACACTAGCGTTAGGCTTGTCCGGCAGGCTGATCCGTACTAATGCTTACACGCGTGTACTTCCTCAAGTCCAGCATGGCCCCTTTCACTGAAATGGTGGCGGACAGTAGTTGCGGCCACAGCACAGCAAGCATGCCGAGAGGCGGCTGTATAAATATCGCAGCACGCTGTGGTTTTTGTCCGACCGCCTCTCGGCATGTTTGCCTTGCTGCGGCCACATCTGCCGCCCGTCCCCATCCCCCCGGAACAGCCTGCTGGACAAGCCTAACACTAGTGTGAAAGAAGCTTTAAATAGAGTTTGATAGCCATCAGGCCACACAAACCATTAAAATATATTGTGCCATCTTTGAGAGGTAAGTCACAATCATAGAGAAAGTTGCAAAGGACAATTAAACCATAGATTCACACATATCTGGTGAAGTTACTGAAAGCATTCAAAAATGGCAATCATCTGTAAGTCTACCTTTGGGTTAGACATGTTGAGGCTTTCGTCATACGGTATAAAATAGGAATGTATCATAATTAGAGATGAGCGAATTACATATTTAGAAATTCGTTCACGATTCATTTGGTGGTAAAAGCAGAATTGTGTTATGGATTCTGTTACCATGGGCCATGATGCAATTCTATGACGGAATGCATAACAGAATATAGATAGATAGATATAGCGCTCCATATCCATTGCCTGTGTCTGGTATTGCAGTTCAAAAAGCTTACTTCCTTCTCTGAAACGGCGCCTCTTGTATCCATGGGCCATGTCTAGTATTGTAGCTCACAAGAATTACAAGTAAGCGGCACACTGTCATGCGTGAAGACACATGCAAACACTGGAACATGAATAAATGTAAATTGCATTACTGCAATCCTTACTATATGAAAATTAGAAGCTCTTTGAGCACATTTTTGATCAAAATTGGGGCGGGCCCATCTACCAGCGACAATGTGACTTAAACCAGATGTGACTTTCACTATCAGAGTTGCCTTTCCTGGGCTTTTGGCCTACAAAATTCAGAGCAGTGTATAATCCGGTTATAATAAACTCTGTCTACAGTCCAAAAAGAAGTCACTTTCCCAATGTACAATGCAAAAAAATTGTCTTGCATAATATTGTAGCTCAGCTCCATCCAGGTAAATGAGGTTTAACTGAAACTGTGGACATGAGTGGCTTGATTTGTGGAAGAAAACATATAACTTGTATTTATTTATTTTTTATCAAGCCCATACAAGCCCAGTTACAACAACTATCCAAAATCGGTCATAGTTGACAGTATAGGTAATAAATGTATGATTGGTATGGGTCTCACTGCCGGAACCCCTAAGAATACTAGAAGATGGAACAGTAGTCACATATGCACTCTGCCGATTTATTAAACGTTTATGGGACTGATGAATATGGCTGAATACAGTGGTGACATTTTTCCCATAAGCTTCTCTATAGGGATTGGAAAACACTAGTCATAAATGCCATCAAAGAGGATTGGAAAGTAGGTGCTTTTTACAAGCATTTAAAAAATACTGCAAAAAATAGTGTGTGTAGGAATCACTATATCTCTCTCTTGGCTCCCCGTGGCAGGGTTCGCTGAAAATGGGCTTACAGAAGTTTATCGAAGGAGGAAAGCAAATCACAGCCAAATCACAGCCAAGTTTCAGCACTCAGACTCCTATAATTAATTCATTAATCATACTTCACTGGGACATGATCAACCTATACATGATGTAACAGTCCAATAGTAAGACAATAATTACCAGCCAGTAGTAAGTACTCTCACAAAAACAGTATATATTACCCCTTGAGGAAGCTGACTGCGTTTCATGTTAAGGTATATAATGGCATCACCATTGCTTTCGTTGCAGCCAAGCTCCACTCATTTCTGCAGTCAGCCCCTCCCTGGCCCTGTCAATCAAAGCAGCAAGGGAGGGGCTGACCACAGAAATGAGTGGAGCTTGAGAGCAATAGTGACACCCTCATTGCACCAATGGCCAAATATGCATATTAATGAAAAGTATCATATCTCAGGAACGGAGCCTTGGATCAACAACAAAAAAACCCCACAAAAAACTGCATTTGAATCAGATTAACTACAGCTATGTGTTTATACAAACAGTTGGATAGGGAGGTCGCTGGTGACACATTCCCTTTAAAGTTCTGTTTTTAATCTTTTTAGTGGGATAGTTTTTTGTATATCATTATTATGTGTGTAAATAAAGTTTACCGGTTAGTACTTATTGTCTTACTACTGGACTGTTATGCCATGAATAGGTTGATCTGATTATTAAAGAAAAACTACCGTAAGCCAGTTTTCCTTTATACCAGTTTTGATAAATCCCTCCCAGTAAGTTTTGTTGCATGTATTGCACATCATTACTGCTTGGTATGACAGTTCCATTATATAACTAAGATGTTTTAAAGTGATAAAGACAAAGAAATCAGGTTCGTTCAGCTGTGAAAGCAGCAAATCGCTTCTCTATCTGGCTTGTAATTCAGAAACAGGGTCTGTCTGTGTTGCATGTCAGATTTTCCAATGTTAATTCTATACACTCTGCATATCCAGTGTGAGCTGCAAACATTGAATTCACATGTTGGAAATCTGTACACAACGGAGATGAAATTATGGGGATTTCTTGCCGTCAGGGGATTTAGTTAGCCCTAATGGCTGTGTGGGCTTATCAGCCCTCTGCTGGGATACAGTTTAGTCATTGTATACTGGCGCTGGATAAACATAATTCCAGATAATGAAAGACTGTTCAGCATAATCATGAACATAGAATATAAACATTTATTTCCTTTACTGAATGCAATTAAAAATATATATATGGAAGTTCAAAAATTGGAAGAATCCACACAACAAAAGAAAAAGAAATTCATGTGAAGGAGTGAATAGGGTAAAGTAGAACTGGCTTAGTTGCCCATGGCAACTAATTAGATTCCACCTTTCATTTTGGACAGCTCCTTTGGAAAATGAAATGAGGAATCTGAGTGGTTGCTATGGGCAACTAAGCCAGTTCTACTTTACACCAGTTTGATAAATAACCCCAATAGTATAAAGTGAAAATGCTGGACATATGTAGGCTAAAGTCAGGGGATGACATGCAGACACATCCAAAAACGGACTGCTGCCATACCTGTTATTGTTAGCTTTATGGATGTGCACCTGCGATTATGAATGTGCTAGTCTAAATTTTCCAATGGTGAATGTGATGCAAGAGCCCCCACCATTAACTGTGTCCAACCATGTCCCAGCAATACAGGCCACATAAGATGGCTTAGTAGGAAAAAAGAGCATAAGGTAGTCTGCATGAGGAGCCTTCACCCACCAACGCGTTTCGCCAATAGCATCGTCAGGGGAATATTAACTAGTGGGGGCAAAAACATCTATATATACTCAGAAAATTCAAGAATCAATTAAGTGCACCTGCACTTACAGTACCTCATTATTCCCGCAGCACATGAGACTGGCATGATACTCGCTCCGAGGGGAGTTATACAAAATGATGTCCCAAATCACCCGAGCAGACAGACGCTACAAGTGTATAAGGGTACCATTTGCACATATGTCAATAAGGTCTCTTTCACACGACCGTATGTATTTTGCGGTCCGTTTTTCACGGATCCATTGTTCCGTTTTTTGCTTCCGCAAAAAACAACTCCATATGGTTTACATTAGTGATGAGCGGCAGGGGTCATATTCGAATTCGCAATATTTTGTGAATATTTTATAGAATTCTCATAGAATATTCGCGAATTCGAATATTCGTTATATTCTCCATTTTTTTTACTCGAAAAATCGGCAATGTAATGATTACGTAATATGCGAATATTACACAATCAATACAGGCATGGGTCAAAAAGGAATATATAGCACTATAGTCGATATAGTGATATATATTTGTTTTTTTAGAATATTCGTCATTTTTGTACATCTGAAGTTATGATTCCTCCCTGCTCAAGTTAAGTAGGGAGGAATCATGTCTTCAGATGGAAAAAATTACGAATATTCTAAAAACCGAATATATAGCACTATATCAAATATATTAGTTTTTTAGATTATTCGTCTTTTTTGAATATTCGTGCTCAACACTAGTTTCCATATGCGATCCGTTTTTTGAAAACGGAAACAAAAAATTTGTAATCATTACTGTAATGTACTGTAATGTTTGTAAACAGTAAACACATGGGCAAAGTGGGCATGGATCTGCAAAATACGGATGACATACGAATGGAGCGACAGAATGTTATTTGCGGACAATATAGGACGAGTTCTATTTTTTAGCGGAATGGATATATATGGAAATACGGAAATGGAATGCACACGGAGTACATTCCGTTATTTTTTGCGGAACCATTGAAATTAATGGTTTTGCATATGGACCGCAAATGGAAACCGCAAAAACGGAACAGAAACTGAAAAAACGTTTGTGTGAAAGAGGCCAAAGGAGGATGACCGTGCGATATCTCGCGAGACCAAGAATCAAAAACATAATGCAGTCACGAGAGAGCTCAACAGAGGAGAGTGACATCATGCCATAATGGACTGCAAAAAAGGCGAAACCTCTGATTGCATCCAAGACAAGGAGCAAGGCAGATCTATACAAATGGGTCATATCATATGATCAATCACATGACATAGCATATGAATACAACAATGGTACTAATAAGAATACCGAACCAAGGGACATAGAAATATAGATTGAATAATTGTATAGTAAACCTCGAGGGAATCTGTCTAAATCAGAAATACCAGATACTGTCACATCATCCTGGCACTGGGTAGTATCCGTGGAATGTGAATACAGAATACCAAACAATGGGGTATATAGTCAAAATACAGTAATGTTCAAGTGCTAGATAGTAACAGAATACTAAACACACAGAAACTGTGCTAAATAGAAGGCCCCTATATAAAACATTCACTTCTCAGCGTGTAATAATAATAATAAATAGTATATAGCCCACTGATATACATACTGTACATGAGGCATTGGTATATGCTTTGATCAAAATGCATAAGACCATTCACCATGCCAAGGTTGCCTCCTCGCAGTCAGCAGTCAAACAGGACCCCTGCTGCTAAACAAAGCCAACCTGGCACTGGCTTCCAGCAACCTGCCAGCAAACTGAAAACACACAGATGACATTATCCGTGTGTTTTTCATATCTGTATGTCAGTTCCGTAAAACACAGAACATGTCCTATTCTAATCCTGAAAATGCAGACCTCGAACCCATAAAAGTCAATGGCTCAGCAAGAAAAAAGGGTAGCACACGGACAGTATCCTCATTTATCAGATCAGCTACTTGCAGACAGTAAAATGGATATGATCATGTGCATATGGCCTAATCCTACCTTTTTTGGTCCTGCCTTCTACAGTTTTTACTGTTCAATAGTATTTTATTGAAGGTTTTAAAGAGGTACAGAACATATACTCTGCTATTACCTATATAAGCATAATAAAAAAAAAACTAAGTAACAGCAATACATATATTTGTAATGTAGGTATGAGAGTACAGCATATGACAAATTATCATCATTTTAGTTTAATATGATTACCAAAGGTATCTATATGCTGTGTGGTAAAGAGGGGGGGGGGAGGGAGATGGTAGGAGGGAGTCATGATATCTGGAGAGTCTTCCTGCAAACAGTCACAAAATAGCGTCTGGGAGAGGCGTGGTATGAGCTATTGAGAGCCAAGACAACCATTGGTTGAGGACCCCGGATCTGGACTGAAGATCAGGTAAGTAAATTATTTTGTGTTGCATGTGCTGATTTACCAATTGTTGAACCTCAGTAATGGAGAGGGTGATGCCTTGCTTCCAGTGACGAGCTATCACTTTACACTATCACGTCAGGCACCCCCCCCCCCTTCCCCCGAGGCGAGAGTATACTTTCCATCCTGATGATCTTTAGCTCCAGGGCTGCATTAGCATCTATCAGTAAGTTATGCAACACGGTAGTTTCCGCCATTTTGCCCTCAAGGTGTGAGGTGCACTCACCCAGTTGCGCCACCTCAGTCTGTACCTCTCTGAGGATATGATGAAAGTCCTCTTTCAAAGAGGTGCGCAGCGAGTCCAGGATGCCACGGAGCAGCTCCTCTGTGAGTGCAGGGGAGCTTCCCAATAGCTGTCTGTGCAGGATGCGCCCGGGAGGAAGTAGGGAAGCTCGCACAAGATGGTGGAGACGACGGCTTCGGGCAACCAAGCGGCGTCTTGTGGAAAAACTCTGTAAGTTTCACCAGAGCTTGCCGTTTTTTAACTCTCCTCATGGGTGGACAAGCAGCAGGAGGAGAAGTCCTCATAAAGTGAAGTGCTGGATTAGCTGGATTTGACCAGGTTGCGGTGCTGAAAGCGGAGCTCTACAAACTATGCAGCCAGCGCCATTAGCGTCCAGGCCACACCCCACCTTCTACAGTTTTTATCTTGGTCTATCATGTGTGATACAGGTGTGATACGACCCTGATCAGCCCGGGGAACACGGACTGTGTGCAGGCCGCATTTCTCAGGCCAACAGCACTCTCCTGTCCTGAACTGACTGTATGACAGAAATGCATGATACAGCCTGTCTCTTATGTGATCGGGGGTATGTACACATGATGAGATGAGTATACAACAATCGCCCAGCAGTAAGATACAGACTGGTTGTATCATACATTACTATCATACAATGCGGTTCAGGGAAGACGTGGTTAGCCTGGAAAATGTGGCCGAAACATGAGAAAATCCCCACCAGCACAGAGGCCAAGGCGAAGGAACTCAAACACCTCAGAGGGGCACTTAAAACTTGTGGGTATCCAGTTTGGGCCTTTGTCAAAACAGAAGGAAGGAGAAGAAAGACCACCAAGACTACCAGTGAGGGCGAGAAGCATGACAGACGCAAGAATATGGTTGTCCCATATGTAGCTGGGGTGTCTATTAAAAATCCTTTTGAGTTTCTCAAACATCACATTCCTGTTTGCTTTAAACCCAGAAACACACTGAGGCAACAACTGGTTCACCCCAAAGACCCAACACCTAAACACAAGATGGACAACATTGTGTACGCAGTCCAGTGCAATGAGGAATGCTCAGAACTGCATATCGGCGAAACAAAACAACAACTACATCAGCGTATGGCCCAGCATAGAAGAGCCAAAACCTCTGGTCAAGATTCAGCCGTGTACTTACATCTAAAAGGAACAGGTCACACCTTTGAAGACAGTCAAGTACGTGTTTTGGATAAGGAGGCCGATTGGTACAAACGAGGCGTGAAGGAGGCCATCTACGTAAAAAAGGAGAAGCCAAGCTTGAATAGAGGTGGGGGGTTAGACATCTATTGTCTGCCACATACAATGCTGTCTTGACACCTTTTTCTAGGAAGTCTTTATCATCTACTGACTCCAATTAGGATAATGGCATCAACACCTTTGACCCAATGCTAGGTATAATTACCAGATGTTGATTCAGTTAGATATTTATTCCCAGAATTTTTGTACAGTCACTCAGAATTGAGAAAGCTCGTTGGAAGAACGAGTGAAACGTTTTCAAGAAATCTACAGTACGTCCAGTTGCCTTGATTTATTCTTTACAGATAGCTTTTGCTTCAGTTCCTTAAGCAACATGTCATAGTCAGTGCATTTTTTACATTGGTTACGGTCAGCAGGAGTACAATCACTATCAGCTGCAATTTTAGTAGCAATGCTGCCTTGTGCTTTACTGAATTTGCGTTTTGCATAGCACAATGAATTTCTCAATCTTTAATGGGAATATGCAAAGTGGTTCAAAACTTGTGTTAAGGTTTTCAGCAACACTGATAGGTTCGTCATTACCTGAATCAGACTGAGAAGCCTCCAATTCCTGTAACTTTGCATTAAGATCCTGCTTACAACGTGGGCAAAGTGCCTGTGACAGTTTTCTAGTGGTAAAAATGTTGCAAAAATGTAATTGCAACAAAATATTTTTAGTCTTGCCATTTTCCAAAAAGAAGGCTTGGCGAGGTGGTGCTAGTGGGCCCAGCACTTTTATCTTCACTTACGCTCAGATAAAGACAGAATTTCAGTATGCGCTGCCAGAGGATGTGACTAATTTATGACATTTAGGGGCATCTTCAGGCAGTGCAGAGGATACTTTTTATTAAAAGTCCCAGTTTAGACTTTCTTGATTAGATCAAAGACACTTTCTTTTCTTATTGTTACATTCTCTGCTGATAACTGAAAATGATCTATAAGAGATTTTAATTCAGACTGTAGATAAGAAAAACTGTTTAATTACAGTGGGCACTTTTTTTGTGTCTGCACCTGTTTTTAGGTGTAAAAATGTGGCTTTAGACTGTCATTTTTTGTCACATTTGCTACTGAAAACGCATCTGTTTTGGAAGTATTTGTGCCTTGTTTACATGTTTGGATTTTTTAGACTAATTAATAGTGTAATAGACTAAGTCTAATACACTAATTAATAATAAGGTCAGTTTCTTACCAAATAACAAAAAAACAAAACAACGGACCCTTAAAACATAATGTTTTTATTAATATAAATCCAAAAAACTGGGACCTATAGATAAAGGTCACCATAGAGGGCAAAATAAAGCCCCCTATAATATGCCAATAAAATATCGAACCTAAGGAAGGGAAAAACCCAGGAACAATAAAGAATGGTAAAGGTCTAGAGGGGTGAGGTATACTAGGGGGAGGCTTTCCCTACGGAGACCCTAGTGTATCCTCAGCCCAGAGACAACCCCTAATGGTGAGATTTCTCCATCCTCGTACCTACACCTAGCAAAACCCTGGGTATCCCTAAAAAGTTAGACCTTAAGTAAACATCACCCCAACGTGTGCCTCTGCCCATAATGGGGAATGAAGTGCGCAGGTGCAGCAAATATGTTGAACGGCACTGGCGCTAGATTTCTCACTAAGAGGAGGACGTAATCAGAAGAACCTAGGGCGGGCCAGAGGGGTGAAAGGGGAGGGGTTTCATATGAAAAGTGCTGAGGGGCTGAGAAAATTGGAAAGTAATGGAAGGTAGCATTCTAATATGGGGAATGTAATGGATATCCTGATGTTAGTGCTCTATAATGGTGATTTTAGGGATACCCAGGGTTTTGCCAGGTGTAGGTACGAGGACGGAGAAATCTCACTATTAGGGGTTATCTCCGGGCTGAGAAAACACTAGGGTCTCAGCAGGGAAAGTCTACCCCTAGTACACCTAACCCTTTTAGATCTTTACCATCCCTGTTTTTTTCACCCTCCCTTTAGGTCCAATATTTTTTGGGCATCTATTGTATTACACTTACCATATTATAGGGGCTTTGTTTTGCCCTTTATGGTGAACTTTATCTATAGGTCCCAGTTTTTAGAATTTATATTAATAAAAATATAATGTTTTAAGGGTCCTTTTTTTTATTATTTCTTTACTCTGTTAGGACACCATTACCATCTTTGTTATCTGATAAACTATAGTCAGTTTCTTACCAACATGGATTGCTTTCCACCTGTTTGCCATTGCCATCTATTATCTGTATCATTGCTGATCTCCATCTTCCTCATCCTCTTACAGTTTTCTGTCAACTATCAGCAAGTTTATTATTCTGTTTTTGTTGTCTATCAATCTGACAGGTGCTTCATATACATATAATTCCTTGTGACCATCCAGTTGTTACCTAATTCTGCTGTACTTATGTCCTAAGGATACACTGTATCTGAATTCAAGAACCATTGATTAGGGAAAAGCACCTGCAGTGAAGACAAGTTCTGCAGTCTTGTATACAACTTGCATCATTACATGGTTAAGGATCTGTTCACACTTGCATTGTGGGCTTTAGTTGAGTGGTTCAGATATGTTTGATGTCAGTCTGTAGCACTATTCTTGCCATCAGAAAAACTGGAATCCCACTAAAACCATGAACAACTCCATTATAATCCAAAGGAGCTATCAAGGTTTGTCAGTATCCCAAATAGTTGTCAAAACTGTATAAATGGATGTGAATGGGTGAACGGATAGTGGCAACAGAATCTAAAGGCCTCCATAAAGCATTAGACTATTGATGGCCAAACATGGAGGGGCACATTTACTATAGTGTCTGTGTCTGTGCCTGTTTTTAGGCATAAAAATGCTGTCTTTTTTTTTTTTTGTCTCATTTACAACTGAAAATGCACCTGTTTTGGAGGCATTTGCACCTCGTTCGCCTATTTAGATTTTTAGACTAATTCAGAAGTTTTCAACCTTTACCTCTTTTCCACCCTATTTATGTAGGTGTGCCTTATTTTGCATCTGATTTAGTCGTAAAAACAGTCTAATTTGTACTCCAATCCAGGGAAGGTGTACTTTTCTGCCTGTGAGTTGAATTGGTGAGTTGCACCACATTTTGCCTACTTTCATGGAGACTAGTATTCAGTGAATCGAATGAAGTGTACTTCGATCCGAATTTCTGGAAAAATTCAATTTATCACAAAGTCGAATTTCCCAGCGCTTCGTGGTAATGAATACATTTTTTTTTAAATGGCCTTAAAAAATAAAATAAAAAAATACATACTCACCTCATCAGTGATGACATTACCGTGCCCGGCCATGATGATGATGTGGTGATCTCATCACATTAGCGCGCATTAGATTTGGTGTGTTTTCTTCAATCAAGATGGATGCAACAGCCTCTCTGTAAGCTAATGGATGAGGTGAGTATGTATTTTTATTTAGTTTTTAACCCCTGATTAACCTCGGAAATTGCCCTAGGCTACGCTGGGTCTCTCGGACACCATCAAAGTGCCACCACATATTGCAACTCTCCAGAAAGGATGGTAAAGCATGCACCCCAATGGGAAATAAGTCCAGAGAGTCAGGTGCTGCAGTAAACCAGGGTGCTTCTTTACTGGAGGAATTCAGGTGCAAAACAATACAGGCGAGGCAGAGGGCTGGCTTCTCTAGTCGACTCCCTGGCAGAATAAGGGTTTGATGCTGAGGATAGACCTAAGCTAGCTGTCCCTCTCTCTTTAAGAAGGCTGGTACCCTGGCCAAAGACTGGAGGCTCAGCGTCTGGCAGAGTATCCCCCTTCAAGCACTGTTCCCTAACTGCAGGACGTTAGGGGCTCTGACTGCCCTCATTATGTTCCATTTCTAGCTGAACTAGACACTTCTACTGGGAGGAGTGGAGTGAAGAAGCTCAGCACAAACAGTTACAATGTTTCAACTGCCATCTCTCATTGACTTACATTAGAGTTTCAATAATACCCAATGGCAATGACACAGCAGATTTTTCAGACAAAACTAGTTTTCAGCCACAATAACCTAGCAACACCTGCGATTCAAAAGGTCAGGCTGTCTGGTTTTGGTGGTAACCAACCTCTTGGCTTTTTCCCTCCAAAACATTGTCAAGCCTTGTGGTAGCTATTGAAAATTACCAGTCCCCAAAGTCTCTCATTGTCCATTGACCCTTTCCACAGTGCTGTACAAATGAACAGGGTATATATCACACCAAACATGTAAAATGCAGTTACACAGCAATAAACAGCAAAAACACCTAGTGAATAGGAACCTGTCATACTGTTAAAGAGCCACTAGAGGTCAGAATAATGCCAATATGCCTAGTCTAATTTATGAAGTGTTTGATAAATAGTTGGCAAGAGAAAGACAAGTGAAGAAAATATGCCTGTCTAATTGAAAGCCAGCAAGCTTCATAAATGTGCCCTGATGTTTCAGAAGCCCCCCGGCTATTTCAGCACCAAATGCTTTTGTTCTCCTGAGAAACAAGCTGCTGCCAGCTGGCAGTAGCTTTCTCCTCTCTTCCTACTGGAAACACATAAATGCTCAGCTGAGCTTGTATGTGTATGTAGCAGTCAGGAGCAATAATGATAGCCAACAACTATTGAAAGTCCATAGGCATATTAACTCCTTTTTACAGTGGTCACTAAGGACTGCTTTTTTACAGCCACTCAGTCTAAGTACTGCACAGGTCTCCTGAAGAGTGGCGGCCTGGCTCTCACAGGAGCACTGATCCAGGCTGTTTAACCCCTTACAGAAGCAATCAAAATGTAAGCTGCTATAGTTCCCTTGTGGGACTATTAAATGGTTAAAAAAATTTAATAAAATAATTTCCATTAAAAAACACACTTTTTTCCATCAATGGAAAACATTGCAAAAAAAAATCTCCACCATTAAAAACTACAACTTTTCTGGCAAAAAACAAGCCCATATGACTACATAAATGGGAAAATATTTTTATTTTTTTTATAGATCTTGGAAGGCAACAATGAAAAAAAAATAGAAAAATGTCTTGGTCAGTACGGCCCTAAATAGGCTGATCATTAAGGGGTTAAGTCACTACAGGACAGGGGTGTAGCTATAGGGGAAGCAAGGGAAGTGGCTGCTTTGGGGCCCTGACCCAGAAGGGGCCCGTCCAGGAGGAGGACTAAAAGATTTTGTCAGGGCCCCCTCAACAGTATTACACAATGAAATTATATGCAGTGACAGTATAGACAGTGTATAAAAAGGATGGAACAGCTGCCGGGCCTGGTCTGAGAGAGCGATCTTTACTAGCCACAGGAATGATGGCGGCATGAAAGGAAGGGGTTGCGAAAAATTACTGGGGGAGGGGGGCCCCATTCAAAAATTTGCTGTGGGGCCCAGTCATTTCTAGCTACGCCACTGCTACAGGATATACATATTTGGTTATAAAAGACAAAACAATCAGTATATGACAATAAAAGTAAAGGAGCACCAGTGAACTTGAAATGTATCATCTAGCCAGGAGGCATAATTATAGACTAGTAATACAGTAAAAAATCCAATATTTTCAATTCTAAATTTGCATGTGTAGTAAATAAACTCAGTATCAAAAGAAGGTCCCTGGTGCCAATCCTTATGAGCACTGCAGAGATCCGATAGAAGTAGACCTCCTTCCAAACATGCACACAAGGTAAAATGGATCTGCTTTGCTCTTAATTAAATGCATACACAGAATAAAGCGTAAAAACAGCAGCAGACCATTACAGCAGATTTCCTTCTCAACGGCAGGTTGAGTTTCAAATCCATTACTGTGCATGGCCACCCCTGCGACAGGAGACCAACGGTGACCTGTAAAGTGACGTTTTTTTATACTTAACCCAGCTTTGAGCTAGAAATCTGCAGGATGACGGTCTGCTGTTTTTACTCTTCATTCTTCAATTAGGAGCAATGCAAATCTAGTAGATTCAAACCACAATATCCATTTTTGTGCAAGCATTGTCTAACAAAAATCTGTAAAAATTCAGTACAGCAACATTATTTTCTAATGCATAGTAATGGCCAAGTTAGCAGCCAGGAGCTTTTCTGTAATTTATGGTACAAATGTATTATGGGAGTGATACCTCTATAGGCTAACCAGGAAAAAACATATTGCAAGATTTCAGAGCACAAAGGCTCCTTCCTCAGGCAAGATTACAGATGAAAGACAGAAACAGGCACAACACTTATAAGATGTTACAGCAAAACATGTACATGGGGGGGGGGGGGGGGTGCATAATTAAGATAATGCAGAGCAATAAGTGGACATTGGCAGCGGAGACAATGTAGATTAGGGATTGGGAGTCAAACTGAGGGAGGTGTGAATTTTGTCTAAATAGTGGGTCATAAAACCAGGGATGAGATTCAGTCCATCACGTAATGACTGGAATGTAGTCATCATAGTTACATCAATTAGTAATCTTTGTCGCACTGTGTAGACTGTATGCTGTGTATAGGGTTCCCACCCCAAGTATCAGCAGTTGTAAATCACAGCAGATTTTATCTTGATCAACGTATCTTTCTTTTCATTTCAGAAAAACAGGTTAAGCGGCAGTACATGTGTTAATGTTTTAGGCTTTCAGGCCTTTATCAGACACTATAGTGTAAAGAGAATTGAACAAAATAATGAATAATAAATAAGAATAAAAAACGAAAATCCATACAATGACTGATGTGATACAGACAATAAATGAAAATAAATGAAATTATCCACAGTATCCACAGTTGTTCCTGCAGCTCCAAGATTTCAGCTAAGGTTGTAGGTTTCAACATGATGTCCATATGACGTGTTATCATAACCGTTTAACAGAAAGATTGTCGTGATTCACAACCAGGGTATTATTCTGATTATCCATTAGGGCATTCATATAAAAATATGTCAAATACAAAAGTGGCCTCATATGGATTAAATAATGTATATGAAAAACATATAACCAAAATACAATCACTACATATAAGCTTAATAAATTTGCCTACTACTACAGTGGCGTCATCTGGATAAAATTACTCATGTGTATGAGAGACATATACAAAATAGAGTCACACCAGATGAAGTCTCACCAGACAAGAGGCCGGACTGCACTATCTTGGACTTACTTGTGCCGCAGTGAGGTAGAGGGTCAAAAGAGTAAAGTACACCTTTGGTAAGGGTGCTAGACAGCGCCAGAAAAGTAATGGTGTGAAGGGGTCAGTTCTTGGTACCCTTAAATAGGTAGAAGGGGCGTCACAGCATCGCTGCATGCTCCCAGAGAGCTCAGTCGGCGTGCGCTCCAAAGACCGGAAGTGGATTGGAGTTTGGAATGCACGGTAGCCAGAAGTTACGTTCCACAGACCGGAAGTTGTCCGGAGGTGGAGCGCATTATCAAAATAGTTTTTTATTGATTTTCAATAAAGTTATTAACTAAATAAAGATTTTGTATACAACAACAAATATCTTGTCAGTCCATACATCAGAGTCTTTCCAACATAATGAGACCATATTAACATGAAAGCATCGTAGTACAGAATAGAAAGACAGATACATGTTATTATAAGGATACAGAACATTGCAGAATTAGTGTTAGATTATTGTATAACATCTAACCAACCCCACCTCCCCCCTTTACTTGATCCAACAGAGAGACAGTTGCAGTACCTTTATTTCTCTATTAATTACGTCTCAGGAAGGCAATAGGTGCTTTCTGCTTCATACTATGAGCAACTATCTCAGCCGAGGAGTCTAATTCACGTGTTCTAATTCAACCCCTAACATGTTGCAATTGTGCAGCTATAAAGTAGGACCACGGGTTCGGTAGGGACAAACCGCCTTCTTCCTTACATTTTTGGAGTGTCTCTATGAGAATTCTCAGTTGCTTTTTTTTTTTTTCCATATCAGTGATCTAAAAATACCCAGAATTTTTTAAAGTTTCCTCTGTGGGACCCATACCGGGGAGTTGTGTAATATATATTAGTTGTGGCATGAATATCATTTTAATTAAATTACAGCAGCCAATTAACGCAAGGGGCAGCTTACACCAAACATTAGTTTTGACTGCAAATTTAGCGATTAGTGGCTCTAAATTCAGTTTTATGTATTCGGCTGGTACTGGTGATATCATTACGCCTAAATATTTGAAATGGGGTATACGGGCGAGATCTAATTGTGTTGGGGTGGGATCTAATGGGAGAATTGTGAACTTGTCCCACTTTATTTTAAGCCCAGAAAATGTCCCAAAATCAACAATCTCCTTCATTATTGGATCTATGGACTTCTGTAGGTCTCCCACAATTATAAATGAATCATCTGTGTATAACGAGACTCTTTCTTCCCAGGGGGCTATTGGAAATCCCTTCCAATGTGGAGAGTTTCGTAGAAGGCAGGCCAGGGGCTCGATTGCTATCGCAAATAGCAGGGGGGACAAGGGGCAAACCTGCCGTGTGCCTCTATGCAAAGGAAAATGTTTGGAGAGTAGACTGTTTGCTCTAATCCTTGCTAATGGGGAGTTATACAGTAATTTGACCCAGGAGATAAAACCCCGCCCATATGGTTGCAGTCTGCTGGGAGGGCGCACTTACATATACCTGTTCACTCCTTATCACTTACTGCTGTATAGCTTTAGTGAGTTCCCTAGTTTTTATTTTACGTCTATTAATTTTCTGGATATAAAGACCTCTCACGTAAGCTTTCATGGTGTCCCGAACTATTCCCATGGGTGTTGACACTATGTTAAAATTGAAAAATTCCCTTATGTATTCTGTCATGGTATCTTCCTCATCTAACAAATGTATCCAAAAAGGTTTGAGTTTCCAGAGAGCTGAACCACAACGCCCCCTGTCGTTTTGAAATCTCAATTCTATGTGTATGGGAGAATGATCCGAGAGGCACCACAGTAAATATTTAATAACAGAGGTATATGGCAATGCCTCCAGGGATCCAATGGGTAAATCTATTCTGCAAAAAGAATTATGGGACGCAGAGAAGCAGGAGTACTGCCGTTCCTGAGGGAATCTAATTCTCAACAGGTCATGCAGGTCCAGTTCGTGAGTAACTTTGCCAATCTGGTTTTCCCAGCATGTGTTAGATCATAAGGTGGCGGGAACTTATCCAGAGAAGGGTCCAGATATTTATTAAAGTCACCCATCATCAGAACCGGCACCTGGGGGCCCTGCACTATCCATGCAATTGCCTCTTTTATTACACCGATGGAGTATGGCGGTGGTATATATATGGCAATTAAAAGAAATTGTACCCCAAAAATGGAACAGTGCAGACAGACATATCGGCCTTCAGTATCAATTTTGCTAGAGTGGCACTCAAAGGGAATGGCTCTATGAACCAGGACACTACGTGTGTAGAGAAAGTGCAATGAAAGGCCTGTGAGATCCATGGTTTATGAAGCAGCCTATGGGATTGTTTAGACAAGTGAGTCTCAGTGAGGCACACTATGGCTGGGTGGTACTTCTGGACAGCCATAAAAACGCCTGACGTTTAGAGGGATCTCCCCAGGCCTCTAACATTCCATGCCAAAACGTAAGTTTTATCCGCCATCACTCCGTGAGAAGCATAAGAGAAAGGGCGGTCCAGGCACCCATATAAAGCAATCACGGTATGGCAAAAGAGTAATAACATATATTGTCTCTCTGTGGATCATAACCCCCAATGAACCGTAAACATAATGATTCCTACAAAAGAACGAACTTTTGATGGTCCCCAAGCAGGACCTAAGGCAGAGGAAAGGTTCCTGTAACCCGCAACATAGGAAGTGGTAATACATCCACATTTACGGACCAGATCTCTATAATAGAGACCCGGGCAGCAATAAAAGAGGGCAACAAGTAGAATAGTGACATAGTTAACTCTTGGCATTTCAACAAAACAATTAACAATAGCACAGGTATGAATACTAAAGTCAGTGTTATTGGATAGCACCAAATTGCTACTCCGGGGCACGGTAGTGATCGTGCAAGAAAAAGCTCATAACAAGCATTAAACATTATACTTATTTGCCCGTCCCCAGAGTCTTCCAGTCAACATGTCAAATGGTGTATAAAAGCACTGTGTAATAAAGAATACTGTAAAAAATATTTTTTTTCTCTCCTTTTCCTCTCCCCCTCATTCCGAGCCGCAACCTATGTTCTCTACTCAGCAACATATCCCTTCCAATGGATAATGTACTGCAGAGAGCCCTGAATTCTGCAGGAGTCAATTAGTTTCTTTACTTTGTGCTCCAGTTCACTTGGATAACAACTGGATCAGAAGGTGTAGATGGAGGAATCAAAGGAGGAATGTATTTATACCAGATTAATTTTAGAGGTGATCTTATATGGGCCAATACATTTCAGAGCGAGGCGGGATCCTAAGATGTAAATTTTAGTAGAAAACCATAAAAGTTCGCCTAGAACAAAATTCGAACCCAAGAAATGTTTCTTATTGGCGTGTTCACACTAGATGCTTTTAACTTTTTCCAGGCTCTTATGAGACTGGGCCCAAACTGTGCACAGATCATTTATGATGGCATCCACCGCAGGACTTGCAGAACTAAACTCAGACACTGAAGAAATATGCATATTAAACCCATAATATCAATAGAGAGGCGAGAAGCCACTAGTGGAGCTGATGTGATTGTTGATAGCAAACTCTGTTAGTGAAAAAAAAACCTGCCCCAAAACCTGGTTGACCCTTTCAGTCCATCGATTTGTCTCAGGATGGAACGCTGAAGAGAAGGACAGTTTGATTCAAAACCTTTTACTAAACTCTCTCCAGAATCTAGAGACAAACTGTATTTATGGACAATGGACAAGGTATCCCATGCAATTTGAGAATATTATCAATTAAAAAATTGCAAATTTCTTAGCATCAGGAAGCTTTTGGAGAATCTGTCAATGACTATCCAGATAGCAGTTCACCCCTGAGAGGCGGAAAGAGCTGTAATAAATTCCAATAAGATATGGTTTCAGGGTCTCTGTGGAAAGGGCAAACGACAAAATTGGCCCGCAGGACGTCTCCAGGATACCGTGGCCCTTGCGCAAACATCATATGCTGAGACAAATGCAACCACACCTCGTGACCAAGTAGGCCTGGAGACCAGATGTATAGCCCCAGGAACTCTTGGAAGACCTGCAAGTACCAAGCAATGAGACTCCTACAAAACTTTAAGATGAAGATTTGGAGGCACAAACAATTTTCCAAAAGGAAGATTACTGTGAGCTAAATCCTGACAACATTGAATTTGTTGTAACCCCTAAATCCACAGAAACTAAGCCAGAAACAGATCTCCCTTAAGAAAAAAGATTTACAGGCAATAGAACCCTATCAATATTTACGTGAAATACTTGTGTGTCTGAGTGATCTCCCCGAATATCACTCAGATGCTTCAACTTTTCCGCCTCTGGCATGGTTGGACAGGATCACACTAGATGTGCAGGACTGCCACAGTAGAAGCAAAGGCCATTCCTGAAGCGGTTTTCTTTCCTTTGCTGAGGAGACATGGTACCCACTTGCATAGGCTCTTCGGACTCCACTGGCACCTCTACCACATTAGACTGAAAGACAGAAGGGAAGGGAGGAGGACGGACAGAGACAGAACGTTCACACTTACATTCCCTTAAACATCGATCTAGTCAAATAGCAAGAGACATTGCTTTGTCTAAGGACCTTGAATGACTAACTAACAGGTCCTTTAGAGTGTCTAAGAGATCTCGCCGCTGGAGCCCGGACAGGTAAGTTTGTGACAGTAACTAGCTGAACGTAAAGCAACAGAGAAACCCTTGGTGCTCATCCCCATCCCACAAGCAGAGAAAGAGAGAGAGAGAGAGCGCTAGTAACAGCTGAGAATAACACAAATGAAAAAGCAATAGCATTTCTATTACAGTATCCAGCTCTTCCAGATGTTCTCAGGTTTCTTACATTTCATATTTGGACATTTGTAAAAAAAAAAATATTGGTATGTAATTGCTACTTTTACC
Source organism: Bufo gargarizans (assembly GCF_014858855.1). Taxonomy (NCBI): domain Eukaryota; kingdom Metazoa; phylum Chordata; class Amphibia; order Anura; family Bufonidae; genus Bufo; species Bufo gargarizans. Next base: position 202,542,158 of record NC_058084.1, on the reverse strand, counting down.
AAATGCAACCATTTATTCCGATCTCGTCTTTATTTGCGAACTATAACTAACAGGGCCCAGTCCGACCACTCTAAAAAGGAAGAATGCTTTTTTGTGGGGGGATGGGAGGGACATGGATATGCTGGAAATGACTTTCCAAAATGCTATATTTTGGGATTCATAGTTTTTCATTATATGTTATATAGGATCATGGGTTACAATGATATGTAGGTAGAGTGTAAATTCACATCTATCCACAATCTAATGGGTGGAAGAAATGTAAAATCCCACTCTGGGTAATGCTGAGCAAATTATGAGTTTATTTTGCAAGAATTAATCTTAAACTTTGAGCTGGTTTGAAGAGAATAAACTTAAAAAGGCATCTACCGTAATGTGTTTCTGCCTTCGGGGAGAAGAGTATATGAGAGCAAGGCCCAAAGGATAACTGCTTGTAACTGAGTGAGCATGTAGACATCCTGTTTCACATAATTCAGTCAGCAGAAAACACATTACATAATCATTTAAATCAAGTAAACTGGCAGGGAATTGATACTATTTTCTACATAATGTTCATGCTAGAATTTGAATTACTGTCAGGCGTCTGGTGTCAGCGGATGTTATAATCTTGGCTTTGAAACGGGCGACTGAAACTTTCCTGTTAATATTACTTTTAATACAGTTATTTCATATCAACTTTTTGATTGTGGTTTAAAAAAAAAAGACTTTATAACATTTAATAAAGTGTGAGATGAAATGAAGTTGAAGACATATCCTTACATTTTTCCATATGGTGGAGATATGAACACATTATGGAGCATTAGATCAGAATTACAATGGAATTCCCTTTATACGTAGCCATTGCCAATGTACTGCCAATAACCTACTTTTAGTTCTCTGCCAGTACATCTGGCATATTATGATCTAGATAATATTCATAGCTAATGAAATACATATTTATCGCAGCGTAGTTCTTAAAGGGCCATCAGTGACTAACCATATGTACTGAGTAGAGTGACAGGAAAGACTGAATACTTTGGGTTGTCTGGTTTAGAGAAATATTTTATTATTTAATTTTGGAATTAAATTGAGGGGCAACCATTTAAGATCCTATTAGTCATCTCGAAGAGCAGCTCTGTAATCATTGCATTGCATGAGCAGCCCATTGCTTTCATTGAGGACTGTGGTGACACTGCGGGGCAACTGAACACTTGGTGCCATGTTCTTTCAGCTAGTCACTAGTATTCCTGCAGCTGGACATCCTGCAATAAGCCTATAGTGTACTTGGGTGACTGTTCTAATAAAAAATGCTATAAGGTTAATTATTTATTTATTTTTTAGCTGTAGATTTTCATTAGTACATAACGTACAAATTTTCAATGATACAGAAAAAAAGAATAACATAAAGTCGTACAGCATAACTCGAGCAGTATCACTCAGCGGACCACTGAAAGAGAAAAAAGCACATAATCAGTGCACACAGGAGTACAGATCCTCTAGTGATGGCCAATGGTGTAACACAAAAACTCAGGACAAGGGATAAGACAACCGACAGAACATAAGGGGAAAGGAACAGATAAGGGGGAGCGAGGGCAGGGATGGTGGGGGAGACCCCTAGGGAGATGTCGAGTAGGTGTCCCAGGGTAGCCAGATCACTTGGAATTGTTCCACGGTGTGGGGGGCTGCCATAGCAGCGTGTTCAAATGAACCGGGTCAATCTCAAAGTAATAAAGCAGTTTTGGGAGGAGGGACATCTTCACCGCTCCTATGAGGCCTAGTAGTGATATGTACAAGGGTTTCCATTAAGCAAGGAGGGACTTGAGTTCACGTAAGTGGGTCTCCTGAAGAAAGGCCACATCTGCCCACAGGTTGCGGAACTCCAGGAGCACCAAACGCCTATTAGCATTAGAGCCCAGTCCCTTGACCTTCAAGGTGACACACCTAACCATTGGGGTGGAGTAGAGTAGCAAGGTGTCTTACCAGCTATGAAGGTAGAATCAGAAGAGTGGGAGGCGGTGACTCCGGGGGGGGGGGGGGGGGGTGTTGGCTTCTTCCAGGCTGTTTCCTGTAAGACACGCGGGGGGGGGGGGGGGGGGGGAGAAAGGGTATTAGACGCAGACACGACAATACTGCTCAGAAACAAAAGATGAACTATATGCCTAGAATAAACAGACAAAAAAAAAGGCTGGAAAGGCTGGAAAAACAATTGTACAGTAGTCAACAGGCGTCAACTACTCCACCATTAGAACATTCTAGGCCCGAGCGGGCGATAACAGAGTCCCCGGCAAAGGGGAATGTCTAGGCACATCCATGAGTCCATCAGCGATGGTGGAGTCCCTCCTCCGAGTTTAGGGAGCGCCAGTCTCGCTGAGGGGGTGCTCCTCCAGGATCAACAGACTTCACTGTGGGTGAGGGCAGTCAACGTCTCTTGTGACCTCCCGTCGCCTGCCAAGCAAGTGGGGTGGGCAGGGATGTCGTGGCAATCTACCAGTCAGGGAGGTCAGGTACTGGCAAGTCCAGCGCAGCACAGAATGGGTCTAGGTCAGCGTCAGAGCATAGGACCAATATGCGGTTGTTTAGGGCAAAGGGGAATCCCTAGCGGTATGGGATCTGACGGTCCCTCAGGGTCTCCAGTAGGGGGCAGAGATTATGTTGTTTCTGCAGCATGATCCATGACAAGTCCTGAAGGAGCTGTACCCGGTCCCCTCGGAAATCCAGAAATCGGTCCCTAGCTTTCGTCATGATCACTTCTTTACGGGTGAAGTCATGGACACAGCAAATAATGTCCCTGGGTTGGGAGGTGGATCTTTTGGGCTGGGGAGCTCTATTGTTCAGCTTAGTAGTATGAGATGGTGGGTCCCCCATAATTTTGTTGAAGAGCATGTCCAGAGTTCCTTGTATGTCCTCCTTCCCCAGGGGCTCCAGGAGGCCATGGATTCCAAAGTGGTTCCACCTCCCACTGTTGTCTAAGTCCTCCAAATGACGCTGCAAATCACGAAGCCCCACAACCTGTGGGGACACCTGTGGAGACACTTGATGTAAATCTAGCAGAGCAATGAATGGGGAGATCTCTAGATGCATGTGAGGTACAAGGATGGTTATAGCTTTGGGACCTGACTGCATCCTAGTGTGAAGCCTCCTATGAAGTGCCACCCATGCCTGGTGCCAGGCCTTGTGATTTTTATTGTGTCAGTACTTGTGTGGTATGCATGGATGTGACTAAAAGGCTGTTAGCCAGCATCGTGCGTTACACATAAGTATGTAACTGCCACCTTATAGGCAAAATGATGACCACCAACAATGTTGGAGACGTCAAGGAAAGCACGATCCATCAACCGCTGTGGTCACCAGACGAGCCTTTGGTTTTGGTGGTGTTAAAGTGTGGGCAGGTGTGTCTATTCAATACAGAACTGCCCTACATTTTGTGAATGATACGTTGGTACAGTGACAAGCCCATACTACTTGCATAACAATTCATCCACTCACTGTGCCGCTGTATGAACAAGACAGGCCTAACCACTATTGTTGGCTTTTGTTTGAGAAAATCACTATTGCATGAATCTACTTAAATGCCCTACTTTTATGATATAATATCACTGTAATCTGATCTTATGTTTTCCATAAGTTTCACCCGAAAGCCTAATATCCCTAACTTTTCATGACAAGCTGCCTGTAGGTAAATTCTAATTTTCACGATGACAGGTTCCTTTTACAGAGTCACTGTACTTTACCACAATTTCATTGCATTTAATAGATAATGGTGTAACCAGCAAATTTCTAATTTACTACATTTAAAAAATATGCCTGCATCCACATGAAAAAATATAGCTGTAAAGGCATGGCCACTAGGGATCTCACTTCCCCCTAATTTGCAGTGCACTGCCTGTTGTCAGGCAAGATCCGTCCCTAGTAACAGAGACTAAAGCCTGTATTACACAGGTCGATTGAGCAAGCGATTGTCGGGAGGGAATCGTTAACTCCTGGCAATCGCCTGCTAGCTAGTGGAGGAGACCATTGATATTACATGCAGCGATCTCCTCTGCAACATGGGAAGGAGTGATGCTATGCCATCACTCGTCCCCATGCTGTCAAGTGGTTGCCGAAAGCAGATCATAATTAGACAGCACGATCTACAGCCAGCAAACGATTTTTATGCGTGCTCAAAAATCACAACTGCCTGATGAACGAGCTTGTTCATCAGGCAATTTGCAGCAGAATTAAACTGCAAGATGAGCCCTAACGAGCTTTCATACAAATGCTCATTAGCGATCATCTGCCGAAAAATTGACAGGTGTAATACAGTCTTTAGAAGACAGCCCACAGGAATTATGGGCATTTCAGAGCTACCTGAAATCATGAGCGTGATAAAACAACTACTTTTACACAGCTTTAGAAGAATATAGGAGCTTCTGTGTGTGTGTAAGTATGATTTCCCCCTGCATATCTGTTCTGTGAGCTCTGGAGCTGAAAAAAAACATACTGGGAAGTAAGGGAAAGGACGTCACAGCAGTAGATTTCACAGAAGGGATACAACCCCTGCTTGTGAAAGAAATGCATCTAGTTGTGCAGCTGAAAAAGGGAATAATATGGGTAAAAAATACTTTAGGGAAACCCCCAGAACACCTGTTTCTTCACAGTTATGATTGTACAAAGAAACATAGCCATTATGCTAATTTTTTTGAAAACTCACATACAAGTTGATGGTTTTACCTAGTAGATATAGGGGCAAATGTCCACAAGCATGCAGACTCCAAAGTATCCTTGCTTCAGGGGCACTACATAAACAACTTTAGGTACAGTATAGCCCCACAGATTTTTCACTGTTTTAGGTATCCATAATACAGTTGTTATGCAAGCGGGTGTGGACCCACTGCGCCACTGACTGGGTATACTCTGGAGAGGCGTAACTAAGCCACTACCTGGTCTTCACTAGAGCCTCTGATGATGAGGATAGGCTTTGGCCATTAGGGTAGTTGCCAGGGGCTACTCCAGAGCAGTCCCCGAGTTAGAGGCAGCTGACCAGGGGGTCAGAGTACTCTGTGCAAGCACCGAGGGGACTTGCGTGACCAGGAGGTTCCGGGTCTGGACAGGCAGCAATCAATCAAAGTCAGAAATGCAAAGTCCAAGGTCAAAGGCAGGCGTTAAACAAAGTCCATAAACGAGATCCAAGGTCAGGAGCAGGCGACAAACAGGCAAAGTTCTTAAACGAAGTCCGAGGTCAGAGGCAGGCGGCAAACAGGCAAAGTCCAGGAGTTCAATAAGCAAGGTCCGGTACACAGTGAAGCAGACAAGAGAGAAACCTTAGCACTTGGAGATAGGGAAGCTAAAACCATGAGGTTGCTCAGGCATCTTCCTGTGGTAGGAAGCGCCTTTAAATACCTGCTACAATCCAGCCATAGGCTGGTGAGATAGAGGGCATGTATGTGCTGCTTCATAGGTGGAGAGAGACACACCTATGCAAGTTCAAACACCAGTACAACTCTCCAGCAGGAAGGAAACTCTGGAATGGAACACAGATACCATAGTTAAAGGGAACCTGTCACCTGTATTTTGTGTATAGAGCTGAGGACATGGGTTGCTAGATGGCCGCTAGCACATCTGCAATATCCAGTCCCCATAGCTCTGTGTGCTTTTATTGTGTAAAAAAAACAATTTGATACATATGCAAAATAACCCGAGAGGAGTCCTGTCCCTGAGATGAGTCAGGGACAGGACTCCTCTCAGGTTAATTTGCATATGAATCAAATCGTTTTTTTGACACAATAAAAGCACACAGAGCTATGGGGATTGGGTATTGCGGATGTGCTAGCGGCCATGTAGCAACCCATGTCCTCAGCTCTATACACAAAATACAGGTGACAGGTTCCCTTTAAGCTATCTGCTGCCCACGCTTGTCAGCACGGCTCATACAGGCAGCGAAAGAGGAAGCCTGGCACCCTTGCCCGCGGTTATGGGCAGCAGCGCTGGCACAGACCGCTGGGCTAACAGTACCCCCCCTTGCGCTCCCTCTCCTCAGGCCTGGTCCTGGACAAGAATTTTTTCAGAAGAAGAGGGGCATTGATGTTTTCTCTAGGTTCCCAAGATCTTTCCTCAAGACCAAACCCCTTCCAATCCACAAGAAACAGGGTTTTACCTCTACTCTTGCTCATCCCCAGAATAGCTTTCACCTCATAGATGTTTTCATCACTGACCGCAACAGGAGCTGAGACAGGTTTTTTGACAAAACGATTCAGGATGACAGGTTTCAGCAGGAAGACGTGGACGGAATTCGATACCCGAAGAGAGGCTGGTAGCTTAAGCTTGTAGGAAACATCATTAATTTGCTTGAGGATCTCAAATGGACAAATGAAACGTGGACCCAATTTGTAAGAGGGCATTTTAAGCCTAATGTATTTGGAGGCAAGCCACACTTAACAGCAGGATGGAACTTAGGAGAATCTCTACGTCTTTTAGCAGCAGCCTCCTTGATGCACACAGAAGCCTCTTTCAAAGCTGCCCTGGTCTCCTCCAAAATTTTAGAGAACTCCCTTAAAGTTGCATCCGCTGCAGGGGTACCAGAAGTAGAAGACACGGGAGTGGGATTTTAGGTTGTTGACCAACAACAAAAAATGGTGATTTCTTGGAAGACTCTCTGACATGGTTATTATTCGAAAACTCAGCCCAAGGTAATAACTTGACCCAGTCCTCATGATGAAGGTTGGTGAAATGTCACAAAAAATTGGTCAGAATTTTATTGACACCTTCCACTTGACCATTAGACTGCGGATGATAAGCTGAAGAGAAATCTAGAGACACATTCAAAAGAATACAAAGAGATCCCCAGAACTTAGACGTGAACTACTGCACACCTCTATCTGACATAATACGGTGGGGAAAACCACGGAGGCTAAAAAATGTGTTCAATAAATAGGTAGACCAGGCAGAGGGATGAAGTGCGCCATTCTGGAAAAACGATCCACCACAACCCAGATCACAGAACACCCAGAGGACAAGGGTAGATCAGTAATAAAATCCATGGCTATCTGTTGTCAAGGAGCCTCAGGAACAAGAAGAAGAAGTAAGAGACCCGCTGGACGTTGCTTGGAGGTTTTATACTGCGCACATGATGGACAGGCAGTGACAAACTCCTGGATGTCTTGCCGCATGGATGGCCACCATTACCGTTGAGCAATTAATTTGAAAGTCTTTCGTTGTCCGGTATGACCTGCAATTTTTGAGGACTGACCCCAGACTAGAACTTGCTTCCTGAAGTTCTGCGCAACAAAAGTCTTTCCGGGCGGAATCTGAGACAACTTGACAGGGCAAACAGCAATTTTTGTGGGATCAATGATGTGTTGAGGCTCCTCCTCCCAATCAGTAGCATCAAAGGACCTTGAGAGAGCATCTGCTTTGACATTCTTCTCTGCGGCATGGAAATGAAGAACAAAATCAAAACAGGCAAAGAATAAGGACTATCTGGCTTGACGGGGATTCAGTCTTTGTGCAGACTGCAAATAGGTCAGATTTTTGTGGTTAGTGTAGATCACCACAGGATGAGATGCTCCCTCTAGAAGTTAACATCATTCCTCCAGTGCCATTTTGATGGCCAATAACTCCCTGTCCCCAATCGAATAGTTGGTCTCAGGAGCAGAGAAGGCCCTGGAGAAGAAACCACAGGTTACCATCTTACTGGAGGAAGCTTTTTGTGAAAGCACTGCTCCAGCTCCAAGAGACGATGCATCCACCTCCAGGCAGAACTGCTTGTTAGCATCAGGGCGATGGAGAACCGGAGCCGCAGAAAAGGCCTGCTTCAAGGCCTGGAAGGCCGATCCAACCTCAGATGTCCAATTCTTAGGATTTGCTCCCTTACGGGTCAAGGCAGAGATGGGAGTAGTCAAGGATGAGAAGTGCGGCACGAACTGGCGATAGTAGTTGGCAAATCCCAGGAACCGCTGGATTGCTTTTAAACCTGAAGGACGAGGTCACTTCAAAATCACTGACAGCTTCTCAGGATCCATCTGCAGGCCAGTATCAGATATTATGTATCCTAGGAATGGCAGAGAGGACTGCTCAAAGGAACATTTCTCGAACTTGGTGTACAGACGATTTTCTCTTAGCCTTTCAAGGACCAGACGAACCTGCTTCCGGTGAGTAGCCAAATCTGGGGAAAAAACAAGGACATCATCTAGGTACACCACAACACCTGAATATAGCAAGTCTCTGAAGATATTGTAAACAAATTCCTGGTACACTGCAGGGGCATTGCTTAGTCCAAAGGGCATTACCAGATATTCATAGTGACCATCGCGGGTGTTAAAGGCTGTCTTCCACTCATTCCCCTGGCGAATCCTGATCAGCTTGTAGGCCCAACTTAGGTCTAATTTGGAGAAAACTTTAGCTCCCCTGAGGCGATCAAACAATTCAGGAATTAGGGGATGAGGGTACTTATTTTTACGGTTATCTTGTTAAGACCCCTGTAGTTGATGCATGGACATATTGAGACATCTTTCTTCTTCACAAAGAAGACACCTGCACCAACGGGAGAGGAAGATTTGTTCATAAATCCTTTGTCGAGGTTCTCCTTGATATACTCAGACATGGATTGAGTCTCTGCAGATGACAGGGGATAGATACGTCCCCGAGGAGGCGAGGAGCCCAGAACCAAGTCAATAGGGCAGTATTAAGGCCTGTGAGGAGGTAGCGTCTCAGCTTTCTTCTTGTCAAAGACATCCTCATAAGCATGATAGGCTGCTGGCAGACCCTGCAAATTGGGTGGTAGCCGAGGTGACCAGGCTGGCTGAACAGAAGAAAGACACTTCCCAAGACAGGACCTCCAGTCAAGGACAGGTTCATGAACACGAAGCCACGTAAGTCCCAGGAGGAGAGGATGAGACAGACTTGGGAAGACCAGGAACAAAATCTCTTCAGAATGAAGCGCTCCCACGTGTAATTTTACAAGTTCCGTGATTAACTGTATGGACTCAGATAGAGCTTTTCCATCGACAGGAACAGAGAAGATGACCAGCACCGCCCCAATAAAAGCAAAGCCCCCTTGTATGACGGTGACCACGTTCTTGTTCAGTCAGCCTGACTCGGTCACCTTGCAAGGGTTGTGGAGCTGCTGCAGATGTAGAAGGCTGAGGGACTGAAGACCCTGGATGATATGGTCTACTCTCACGTGCTACATCCTTAGCATGCTTCTGGAAGCGCAGATCAATCCGGGTGGCCAGAGAAATAAGGTTGTCCAGGGTAGAGGGAACATCCCGACTGGCCAGTTCATCCTTAATTTTCACGGAGAGACCCTCCCAAAAGGCGTCCACTAAAGCCTCATTATTCCAGCCCAATTCAGAGGCCAGTGTCCGGAACTGGACTGCATACCGGTCCATGGACTGACTTCCTTTGCGTAACCGCATTATAGAAGACGCAGCTGAGGTGATGCATCCTGGCTCATCAAGCACCTTACGGAAAGCCTCTAGGAAGGCCTGGAGATTCATAACGACTGGGTCACTCCTCTCCCAGAGTGCATTGATCCAGGCCAGGGCTTCTCCTGTAAGGTGCGACATTTAAAAGGCGACCTTGGCTCGGCTCAAAGTGCAAAGTGCACTGATTAATGAATCCCCTGCACTGTTTCGCGTCTCCATCAAAACGTGGCGGAGCTGTCAAACGAGGACTAGACCATGGCACATAGGGTGTCGATGGAGCTGGTACCGTGTTAGCCACTGCAGCTGGAGGTGCAGGGTTGGTGGGCGACAGGTCATTAAGGCGCATTTTCACATTGCGCAGATAGGACAGAATCTGAACCTGACATTCTCTCTCCTGAGCCAACTCCTGGCACAGTTCGTTGAGGCTTGGTGGGTTATAATCAGCGGGATCCATGGCCTGAGCAAACTGTTATGCAAGGGGGTGTGGACCCACTGCGTCACTGACTGGGTATACTCTGGAGGGGTGTAACTAAGCCATTACCTGGTCTTCACTAGAGCCTCTGATGGTGAGGATAGGTTTGGGCCATTAGGGTAGTTGCCAGAGGCTACACCAGAGCAGTCCCCGAGTCAGTGGCAGCTGACCAGGGGGTCAGAGTACTCTGTGCAAGGACCGAGGGGACTTGCGCGACCAGGAGGTTCCGGGTCTGGACAGGCGGCAATCAATCAGTCAGCAAGCGAAGTCCAAGGTCAGAGGCAGGCGGTAAACAAACAAAGTCCATAAACGAGATCCGAGGTCAGGAGCAGGCAGCAAACAGGCAAAAGCAGGCAGCAAACAGGCAAAGTTCTTAAACGAAGTCTGAGGTCAGAGGCAGGCGGCAAACAGGCAAAGTCCAGGAGTTCAATAAGCAAGGTCCGTTACACAGCGAAGCAGACAAGAGAGACACGTTAGTACTTGGAGATAGAGAAGCTAAAACCATGAGGTTGCTCAGGCATCTTCCTGTGGTAGGAAGTGCGTTTAAATACCTGCTGCAATCTAGCCATGGGCTGGTGAGACAGAGGGCATGTATGGGCTGCTTCATAGGTGGAGAAAGACACACCTATGCAAGTTCAAACACCAGTACAAGTCTCCAGCAGGAAGGAAACTCTGGCAGGTTACACATATACCTAGTTAAGCTATCTGCTGCCTGCGCTTGTCAGCACGGCACATGGCAGCAGGGAAAGAGGGAGCCTGGCGCCCTTGCCCGCGGTTAGGGCAGCAGCGCCGGCACAGACCGCTGGGGTAACAACTGTCATGCGCACAAATTATTTTTATGAAAATCTGAAGAGAAGTGTTTCAGGAGCAAAGTGAAACACTTGGGAGATATTCAGTATCACTCAGTTATTTTGCTGATGGGCAGGAATTGGTTGGTAGAAACATTAAAGGTTGACTTATCTTTTTTTTTTTTTTCCTTTATGTCTTCTTTGTCTCTGATCTGTCATTTTGTAATATATAATTATCATTAATTTATCATATGAAGGACATAATCTTACCTTCCTTTGCCTCATTGCTATAACGCTCCAGAGTTTACACTCCCTGTCTGCAGGGCCGGCACCATCTGTAAGGCGACCTAGGCAGCCGCCTAGGGCACAATTTAGCAGGGGGCACTACTGGCCCTGTGCATTTAAAAAAAAAAAAAGCGTTGGCTAAGTGGTGGCCGGGCCGGTCCTGCCGCAAGTTTTTATTTTATTTTATTTTTTTAAATCAATAATTTTTTATTCAAGATTTTTCAGGAAATCAATGACAAGTATTGACAATATTGAAATATCAATATACAATTGAATAATGGGGGGGGGGAGGGATACAAGAGAATGGGAGGAGGGGTGAGGGAGAAACAAAACAGCACGTAAGAAAAACATGCGTGACAGCAAATATATTCAATCAGGTACATACATATCCGCTTGTAGTACGCAATTACAATTTGATCCGCAGCAACTAGAATTCGTGTGCTTGGTGCAAGTTCGATACCTTAAGTCAGGTCAGGTCAGTTGGAGCTTTGCTCTATAATCTCCCCAATTACTCCATGCTTTGTCAAACTTCAGGGAGGGTGAGAAGTTATATGATAAGATCCTTTCATAAGAGTGAGTTTTATCTACTCTATCGATTATTTCTGTAATCGTAGGAATTATTTGTGATTTCCAGTGTTTGGCTATAGATATCTTAGTTGACATAAGGAGGTGTGCTACGCTCACTCGATAAGATGGCGGGAATCTTCTTATATCGATCAGAAGCAATGCCAGTTGTGGGGTTGGCATTGTTAAGATTCCGGTCATGTCAGAGATTATCATGAAGATCTGCTTCCACAGATTATTTAGAAGGGGGCACTGCCACAGAATATGGAGCAATGTGCCACTACATGCACATCCTCTCCAGCAAAGGTGCGATGCACCTGGGTATATCATGCTAAGTCTGTCCGGGGTGTAGTACCAACGTAAGGCTGTTTTCATATAAGACTCATAGTGAAGAGTGCATCTAAAACATTTAGCAGCAAATTTAAGGGCATGTGCCCATTGGTTTTTTTCAATCGGTAGTTTTGTGTCAAGCTCCCATGATTTGAAAGGGGAGGTTTTCACAAATACCTCTTTACCACCTAGTGCGGCATATAGGGGCTTTATGCCTTTCTTTGTTGGATTTGTTTGGGACCAGGTATTAAATATCTGGTGGTCAGCCTTTACAACGAGTGGGTCGTTAGAAGTCAAGAGGTGTCTAATGCGGAGGTATTTGTAAAAATCGCGATTGGAAATATCGTATACACGGTGTATATGTTCGAAACTGTTTAGTTGGTCGCCCATATACAATTCAGATATCTTATTCAGCCCTTTTTCCCTCCATGAGGATAGATCAATGTCCTCTATGCAAATCTCTAGGAATTCTATAGGAGCCCATTTGCATCAAGATTTTTCCCCGTCTGACCCTATTGAATGGTATTCTTTCCAGTTAGTCAGGGAAGCTGAGACGCTGTATGGTATATCTTTGGGCATTTTGAATGACTTGCATAAAGTAGCCAGAAGAAGGGCTTTTAGATTATGAGATGGGGACAAGGCGGCTTCTATAGACACCCAGGGGTGTGATTGGGCATTTATCCACCAATGTTTCAGATGTGAGATTTGGGTGGCAAGGTAATAATGTTTGACATTGGGAAGACCTAAGCCTCCGGCTTTCCTATCCCTTACCAAGATGTTGTAGGCTATACGGGGTTTACTTTTGTTCCAGACAAAGTTTTTCAAGGCCAGGTGTGCTTTGTGGAAGAAGACTTGAGGCAAAGTGATCGGAAGGTTCCTGAATAGGTACAATAATTTCGGAAGTATAAGCATCTTGTACGATGCAATCCTCCCCAACCAGGACACCTCACATTTGGTTAATTGATCCATCTCCGCATCCAGATTCGCCATCAATGGGACGTAGTTAGCAGTATATAAAGACCCGATTTGTGTGGTAATATATACCCCTAAATATTTTATCTTATGGTCTTGCCAATCTAATGGAAATTGTCGTTTCATTTGTTTCCGGGTTGCATCCGGAATTTGTAAAGGCAGTACCTGAGACTTATCTAGGTTAAGTTTGTAGTAAGAGAGGTTACCAAAGTTTCCTATGATATTCAGCGCTGCGGATAGAGAATTAGGGGGATCAGTGAGAGACAATATGATGTCGTCCGCATACAAGGATATGCGGTGGTCTGATCCTCCTATATTCACTCCGTGAATATGTGGACTCTGTCTGATCGCCTGTGCTAAGGGCTCTATTGTGAGAATAAAGATGATGGGAGATAATGGACACCCTTGCCTGGTTCCATTTGTTATGGCAAATTCATCAGACATAGTGCCATTGACAAGGACTTTCGCTGTGGGTTCTGTGTATAATGCTTTTATCATGGAGATGATTTCCGTTGTAAAACCCATTTTATCTAACACTGAAAATGCAAAAGACCAGCTGACACGGTCAAATGCCTTTTCTGCGTCTAAAGCCACTAACGACGATGGTATTTTCCGTTTGTTCACAAAATCCACAATATTTACTATTCTTCTTGTATTGTCAGAGCCACACCTGCCCTGAACAAAGCCAACCTGGTCGATAGTCACTAATTGAGGGATGATCGAGGTCAATCTGTTTACTAAAAGTTTGGCGTAAAGTTTGATGTCAGTGTTTAAGAGTGATATGGGACGGAAATTTTGGGGGTGAATGGGGTCTTTTCCTGGTTTAGGAATGGTCACTATTGTGGCATTTAGCATTTCTTTTGGGAGTTGGCCTGTAGAACGAATATCTTCTAATGTATTCCGCAGGTGGGGTATCAGCTCAGGCATAAATATTTTATAGTATTGGGTGGATAATCCGTCTGGGCCTGGGGCTTTGTGAGAGGGAAGTGTTTTAATAGTATTCTTTACTTCCTCATTTGAGAAAGGTATAGATATAGATTTTGCTTGTTCTTCAGACATGCAAGGCAAAGAGACCGAATCTAGAAACCTATTAACCTCCTCTTGAGAGGGGATGTGAACATTAGAGGAAGCCAGGTTATATAGAGAGGAATAATATTCCTTGAATTTGTTGGCTATACTTTTAGGGTCATATATTTTTGCTCCCGTAGTATCTTTTATCAGAAAAGGGATTTTGGATTTGTATGTCCTAGCTTTTAGTCTGCGGGCCAGCAATTTACTAGCTTTATTATCTTGCGAGTAATATTGAACTTTCAGAGATCTCATGCTTTTCTCATACTTAAGTAAAAGGCATTCATTTAGCTGGGTACGCAACTGCCTTAGTTTGTCAGTTAGGGAAGGTGAGATATCTCTTTTATTGAGTGACTCAATGCGTCTGATCTCAGACATGAGATCCGTGAATCTTTTTTCCCTTTCTTTTTTGAAGCGGCTTCCTAGTTTGATAAAAATGCCCCTGATGAATGCTTTGTGAGCATTCCATAAGACAGCAGAGTCTGTCACAGATCCTGCATTTAGAGCAAAAAACTCCTGCAATTCTTTAGAGAACTCGGATTGGTACCTTTTATGTGTCATGAGATATTCATTGTTCCTCCACTGGGGGGACACCACTGGTTCAAATTTTTCTTTAAGTGTTAGAGTGATGGTGGCATGGTCCGACCATGTGATGGTATCAATGGATGCGGAGATGGAGCAAGGCAGGAGGGACCTGGAAATTAAAAACAGGTCAATTCTGGAATACATTTTGTGTCTGGGGGAAAAGAACGTGTAATCTCTTTCAGATTCGTGTAAAATGCGCCAGATATCATATAAATCTTGCTTACATAGGAATCTTGCTAGGGATTGGGATCTCCAGGTGGATTGGATGATGAGGTGGTATCCCACTGGCAGTCATGAATAGTGTTGAAGTCTCCACAGATCACCAGATGTTCCCTCTTAAGTCTGTCAACTTTGTTCATAAGCTTGTTAAAAAAGGACACCTGATGCCTGTGCGGTGCATAAATTGCCACAATTGTTTACTGTACACTGTTAATAGTACCTACAAGTATTATGAACCTGCCTCCTGGGTCTATGGCAATCTCTGTTTGATTGAAGGCAACTGTGTCTTTGATAGCCAATAGTACTCCCCTTTGCTTCTTTGCATAATTTGCTTGAAAGATGTGCGGAAATTTAGGATGGTGCATTCTATGAGCATCCAAGGCCACAAGGTGGGTCTCTGATGCGCAGAAAACGTCAGATCCATGGGAAATGGCTTCCTTCCACATCAATGAGCGTTTAAGTGGGCTGTTCAGGCCCTTAACATTCATGGATGCGAGTTTAAGCGGCATGGAAGTTATATAAATTGCTAGGGAGAGTTGCATATACCTTCTGCAAGAGATGTAGAGGAAAGTACCCTTGAGCTGGAATGCAGTATAAAATCATCACCATATGTGCAATTGAGTATCGGCGGCGGATGGTGTACCTAAGAAAATGTGCTGTAACAATAAAGAAAATAGAAATAAAAATAAAAGACAACATGGAACAGTTGCACCTTACAGGATAAAGGAGCAAACATTTCAGAGAATAAGCAATCAACAGGAACGGTTGGTTGCAATTCTTTTGGGGGAAACAACCTTTCATAGGAAGTCTCTAGTGGCAACTACTGACCACCTCAGGTATAAAGGTGAGTGTGATTGTTGACCTCGTTCGCCTGTCAGCGTGGTCTGTTCGCCGATTTCCACTCCGCGGACATATGCCTTTGCTTCTCAGCTTCTGCTGGACGGTGGTTGGTGGGAATTGTGATCCCCCATTCAAATAGCAAGCGTGTTCCTTCTGCAATGGAGGAGATGTTGTGTATCTTTCCATTCCGGGTTATCTGTAACTTCACAGGGAATCCCCAGCGGTAAGCGATATTATTTTCTCTCAAAGCAGAAGTAATAGGCATTAATTGCCTTCTCATGCGTAGAGTGGTAGCAGAGAGATCTGTGAACATTTTGATTTGGTGGTACGGTGAGGGAAGTTCTTTTAGGGACCTGGCAGCCGCCATGGCTCTCTCTTTGACGTGAAAGAAATGAATCCTTGCTAGCACGTCTCGGGGCACAGAATCTGGAATATGCCTGGGCTTAACTATGCGGTGTGCACGGTCGATCACTAGCTCTCTTGATTCACAGCCTGGAAGCAGCTTTTTTAGTAAGGACTGTAGAAATGTAGACAGATCAGCAGACGGAATTTCCTCCGTAATGCCTCTAAACTTTATATTATTTCTTCTTGACCTGTCTTCCAGATCAGTGACTTTCGCCCTTAATGCTTCCACTTCTTCTGTTAACTCATAGTGAGAATCAATAAGCTGGTTGTGAGAGTTAGCATATTCCCCCATTTTATGCTCAATGTGATCTACTCTGCTGGAGACATCTTGTAACTGCGTTTGAAGAGGGGTGTACAGCTTGATGATATCTTGGTGCAGCGACTTATTAAGCGCCAGCAGTAGGTTTTTAATCAACGAGCCAGATGCAGGCTCATCAGAAGTCTCTATAGAGGAGAGAGTGTCTGAGAGGGTGACTGGGAGATTAGAGGTAGGTGAAACTGGTGCATTTACCTCGTGAATGTCATCCGCCGTTGCCGCCATGGGTTGTTGTCTGGCGGGAGTTCCAGCTGGCAAAGATGGCGCCTCCCTCTCCACTGAGTCTCCTGCTCCGTCTGTATCTTCCCAAGTCAGCGGGGAGAATCTGGATCCGCTGTCCGAGGATGGCGGCAGCTTCTTTTGTGGAGCTGGTTGAATGCTGTCTGTGTCGGCAGCAGCGTTTCCCATCTTCAGAGCCGGGGACGGAGGCTTCAGCTTTGTGATGGGGAGGTTTGCGCTTTCCTCCGTTGGCGCTTCGGGCAGCTCCCGGTCCTTCTCAAAGTAAAAGTCCAATTTGCCCTGCGCCTTGCTTGATTTTCTTCCTCTGGTCATCATGCGGATTGTCACCAGAGTATTTGTCCGCAAAATGGGGTAGAAAGAGGGTGATATTCAGCATAAATCCTGAGGTGGTGACGGAGCTCCTCTAATGTGTGGCCATGCTGGTCAGCGGCAAGCCACGCCCCCCGCCCTGCCGCAAGTTTTTTACAGCCCGGGCTGGCGAGTCTATTGTAGTGCATGCACAACCCGGGCGCAGCCTGAAGAGAGGGACTGACAGGAGGGAAGCGCCTTTAATTTAGCATGGCCGAGCTCTGTTCGGTCCGCGGTACAGGAGCTTTTGTTTCCTGTACCCGGCCGGACTGACAGGAAGTGCTCACTTAGTGTGCACTTCCTTTCAGTCCGGACGGGTACAGGAAACAAATGCTCTTGTACCGCGGACCGAGCAGAGCTCGGCCATGCTACATTAGAGGTGGGGGGGAAATGAGAGTGACGAGGAGGAGGAAATGAGAGTGACAAGGGGGGAGGAAATGAGAGTGACGAGGGGGAGGAAATGAGAGTGACAAGGGGGGGGATGAGAGTGACAAGGGAGGGGGGGGAATGAAAGTCACAAGGGAGGGGGAAATAAGAATGACGAGGGGGAGGAGGGAGGAAATAAGAGTGACAAGGGAGGGGGGGAATGAGAGTGACAAGGGGGGAGGAAATGAGAGTGACGAGGGGGAGGGGGGAGGAAATGAGAGTGACACGGGCGGGGGGAGGAAATGAGAGTGACAAGGGAGGGGGCGGAGGAAATGAGAGTGACAAGGGGGGAGGAAATGAGAGTGACAAGGGAGGGGGGAATGAGAGTCACAAGGGCGGGGGAATGAGAGTCACAAGGGAGGGGGGAGAGAGTCACAAGGGAGGGAGGGGGGGAGAGTGACAAGGGAGGGAGGGGGAGAGAGAGAGACAAGGGAGGGAGGGAGGGGGGAGAGAGAGACAAGGGAGGGAGGGGGGGAAAGAGTGACAAGGGGGGAGAAGAGAGTGACAAGGGGGGGGATAGAGTGACAAGGGAGGGAGGGGGAGAAGAGAGTGACAAGGGAGGGGGGAGAAGAGTGTGACAAGGGAGGGGGGAGAAGAGTGTGACAAGGGAGGGGGGAGAAGAGTGTGACAAGGGAGGGGGGAGAAGAGTGTGACAAGGGAGGGGGGAGAATTGTGTGACAAGGGAGGGGGGAGAAGAGTGTGACAAAGGAGGGGGGAGAAGAGTGTGACAAGGGAGGGGGAGAAGAGTGTGACAAGGGAGGGGGGGAGAAGAGTGTGACAAGGAAGGGGGGAGAAGAGTGTGACAAGGTAGGGGGGGAGAAGAGTGTGACAAGGTAGGGGGGGAGAAGAGTGTGACAAGGGAGGGGGAGAAGAGTGTGACAAGGGAGTCCCCAGAGCCAGACCAAGAGCCAGAGACCAGATCATCTTATTGTCCTGGTGGTAAGTAGACAATACAATATGTTTATTATTTAATTGTTTAGTTATTATTACTACATTGGAAACTAATTTACCTCACATTTAGGGTCCATTCACACATCCGTGTGTGTTTTGCGAATCCACGGATCCGCAAAACACGGACAGCGGCAATGTGCGTTCTGCATTTTGTGGACCGCACATTGCTGGCACTGCGGGCAAGAATAGGACATGTTCTATTTTTTTCAGGATCGGAATTGCAGACCCGGAAGTGCGGTCCGCAATTCCGGATCGGGGCCACACGTCGTGCGGCCCCATAAAGATGCATAGGTCCGCAATTCCGTTCAGCAAAAAGAGACAGCTACAAGAAGCTTGATTAACCCTAAGGGAAACATAGCAGTTCTTTTAATTTAAATGCTGAGAAAGGGGTGGAACATATGTGCTGATATGGGCAGATCATCTGATGAGGGGGGGGGGCGCCAATTTTTATCTTGCCTAGGGCGGCAAAAATCCTTGCACCGGCCCTGCCTGTCTGCCTCTTGTTGTCAAATAGCAGAGCATGTCCTAGGTTGAATAGTGTTCGCACATAGAATCATCTATAGCGATACAGACAGGACGGTGCTGTAAAGGCCTGCTAATACAGTTTCAAAGTGTGTAAAGGCACAGGGAGTGCACCCCCGGCTCACAATACAGCTAGGATACACATGCTGCAGTACTGACATGGCAGCAGATAGTTTTGCCCTTTTTCGTAGCTCACTTTCTTTTTACTTATAAACTCTTAGTAGAAACAATAAAAGTTACGTTTTAAATATCTTGAACAAGCAGGGTTAATAGCCTACACAGGCTTTATTTGTTGATTTAATGTATGGCAAGGCACCAGCCTCGTCATAAATTAGGCACATCCTCCAGCAGTTTGTGTGCCTAAACAGAAATCTACTGCAGCTCGAAGCTGCCAAAGACTTCTGTCTTCATTTGCACTAGAGCAGTCATGGCGAAACTTTTACAGACGAAGTGCCAAACTGTAACCCAAAACCCATATCCAAAGCGCTGCCTGTGCTGTTCATAGTGCGCCCTGCGCTGATGAATGGCAGGAAAAGTCTAAGGCATATTGGTACACCATAGACTTTTTCCAAGGAGTGGGTGCCCACAGAGATGGGTCTGAGTGCCGCCTCTGGCACCCGTGCCATAGGTTCGCCACCACTGCACTAGAGTATTGGAGTAGGTGAAAATATTTGTGTCCGGACTTTTTGGGAGGTGGAGAGTGTGGTGTAGAAACAGCACTTGAAGCAAAAAATTTTCACACTGACATTTAAATATACTTTTTTTATTACCTTTTTTATTACTTTTTTTAAACCAGAAAGGTGGTGTGGAAGAATCATAAATTCCTCTCTGCATTCTTCAGTGTCTTATAATTGGCCACAGACCCTCCAGTCCCGGTCAGTTTTGTGCTAATGAGGC
Organism: Bufo gargarizans; assembly: GCF_014858855.1. Taxonomy (NCBI): domain Eukaryota; kingdom Metazoa; phylum Chordata; class Amphibia; order Anura; family Bufonidae; genus Bufo; species Bufo gargarizans. Next base: position 202,522,553 of record NC_058084.1, on the reverse strand, counting down.
TGTCCTCATCATCCTGCACTAGATTTACACTGCCCGACCATCACTAGTATGATTTTATAAGAGCGACAGATAACTTCTGTGTGAGGTCCATGTTGCATCCGTTGTTTGGGTTATTTTTGCAGACCCATTGACTTCAAAGGGTCTTTGACCCGTATTCTGCAACCAAGTATAGAACATCTTCTATCCTTTTGTGGAACAGACATACTGATGCAGAAAGCACACAAATGATCTGTGTGGGTCTGCAAAAAAAAAAGGAGGCAACACGGATGTCACATGGACATCATCTGTATTTTGCCGATCTGCGTTTTGCAGACTGAAAAATACATATGGTTGTGTGGATGTAACCTTGTCGGAAGTGAGGGCAATGGTATCACTACACATCAACATGGCATACACTGCAATGTTATCCCATCTCCATTAACCAAGTAGCAGTCAAGATTGGAACTAACATTGGTGGCCCCCAGAATGGCCAAAAAGAATGGAAAAAGGCAGGTTGCAGGTGAGCAATTGTCAGGTGAAATTGGGATTCTCAGATGAAGTTTTTTTTTTTTTTATGTAGGGTACACTTTAAAATATGGAGAAAAAGCTGGAGCCTCCTTACACTGTGAAGCATCAAACTTACATAAGAAATATTTAATTTCACCCTTCCTAGAAAGTAGTACTTATTCTTGCTGACACAAATACATAAATATGGAATGGCTTATCAGCATTAGCTATAAAGTCTCGTCGGCCTAGTTATCTTAAATATGAGCTGATTGCTTAAAGAAAGCTCAACAATAAGATCCATTATCCATTAGCGGTGCTTACAGCTGCCACTAACAAAAAAAATATGGATGCTACAAAGGATCTAACCCAGTGAAATACAGACATCTATTGTAAGATGGCAATTATGTAGACAAATTGCTTATATGCAAGCTAACAAATTAGAAACAGGAACAAAAATAAAGCTGAATGTGGTAGTTATTGAAAAAATGTCATAATGTACTTTTATTCATATTTATACTACTGTAATTATATCCTTGGTTCAACGACATTGACAGCCCACCATTATACCAAGACCTTGAATAGAGAGACTCATCTCAGTCCATCATGTGACCCCTTGCTTGGAATTGCAAAGCTCCCTTAAAATTCGACATGATACAGTGGAAAATAGTGCATATAGATGTCCATGTTAACATTGTACCAGGCCATCAGTTTTGCTCTTATTTTCATGTCCCTTACCTGCTTGTAGAATTTTCTAGGTTAGTGACCATCTTCCCAATGTTAAAGCGGTTCTCTGGAACTGAAGTATTGAAGATCTATCTTTAGGATAGGTCATCATTATGCAGTAAGCTGTAGGGGAAGCAAGGATGGGAGGAATGCTAGCGGCTATGATGGTAGTAGTAGTGTTCACAGTTCACAGTGTCAGTCCTCAGCCTAGCTCCTCCTAGTCCATAGAGCGAATGGAGGGTGCACTCTTTCTTCCCTCAGGGCATGCACTGGACTTGGGGTGCAGCCTAGTGTTAGGTTGTGTGCCCTTGATGGTGATCAGTTGGCAGGGTGCAATGCCGGTGGTAGATGTAGAGGTAGATGTAGAGGCCAGTGGATAATGTAGGCAATGACCAGGACCAGTATAGTGATACAAATGACAGCCTCTTTACTGTGGATGATGGGTGATGCAGTACAAGCATATATCAGGCACAATTCTGAGGCATTCCACAGATCTTGATTTTCCTAATGGCTGTGTAGGCATAGCGGCAATGATGGCAGTAGTATTCCCTAAATCTCACTCTAAAAATGTTGCAATCTTCTCAAATTGAACATGAGAGTCTATGTCTCTCAAAAATGTCATAGGCACCAGAGGCTACAACCCGATCCACATTCAGCAAAGTCCAAGATTATCTTTACTGTCCCTGCACAAGCACTCATCCAGTCCTAAACAATCTGTGGATATCTCTCCTGCTTTCTCTCAGAGTTATTATCCTGGCACAATTGTTTTGCTTTGGCAGCTTCTCACTCTACAGGATTGGTGTTTTTTTGGAGGAAGAATTATTAGGAACACCATACTATTGGACCCCCTTTTGCCTTCAGAACTGCCAACAAGGTGCTGAAAGCATTCTTTAGAAATGTTGGCCCATATTGATAGGATAGCATTTTATAGTTGATGGAGATTTGAGGGATGCACATCCAGGGCACGAAGCTCCCGTTCCACCACATTCCAAAGATGCTCTATTGGGTTAAGATCTGATGACTGTGGGGGCCATTTTAGTACAGTGAACTCACTGTCATGTTCAAGAAACCAATTTGAAATGATTTGAGCTTTGTGACATGGTGCATTATCCTGCTGGAAGTAGCCATCAGAGGATGGGTACATGGTGGTCATAAAGGGATGGACATGGTCAGAAACAATGCTCAGGTAGCCCGTGGCAGTTAAACGATGGCCAATTGGCACTAAGGGGCCTAAAGTGTGCCCAGAAAACATCCCCCACACCATTACACCACCACCAGCCTGCACAGTGGTAACAAGGCATGATAGATACATGTTCTCATTCTGTTTACGCCAAATTCGAACTCTACCATTTGAATGTCTCAACAGAAATCGAGACTCGTCAGAACAGGCAACATTTTTCCAGTCTTCAACAGTCCAATTATGGTGAGCTTGTGCAAATTGTAGCCTCTTTTTCCTATTTGTAGTGGATATGAGTGGTACCCGGTGGGGTCTTCTGCTGTTGTAGCCCATCCGCTTCAAGGTTGTGCGTGTTGTGGCTTCACAAATGCTTTGCTGCATACCTCGGTTGTAATGACTGGTTATTTCAGTCAACGTTACTCTTCTATCAGCTTGAATCAGTTGGCCCATTCTCCTCTGACCTCTAGCATCAACAAGGCATTTTCGCCCACAGGACTGCCGCGTACTGGATGTTTTTCCCTTTTCACGCCATTCTTTGTAAACCCTAGAAATGGTTGTGCGTGAAAATCCCAGTAACTGAGCAGATTGTGAAATACTCAGACCGGCCCGTCTGGCACCAACAACCATGCCACGCTCAAAATTGCTTAAATCACCTTTCTTTCCCATTCTGACATTCAGTTTGGAGTTCAGGAGATTGTCTTGATCAGGACCACAACCCTACATGCATTGAAGCAACTGCCATGTGATTGGTTGACTACATATTCGCAATAATGAGAAATAGAACAGGTGTTCCTAATAATTCTTTAGGTGAGTGTATGTGAGTAGCAAAAATATGTGACCCTGTAGGATTAGCAGATAATTAGAAGGTACAATCAGAGTCAGGTGTTTATATGGAATAGGTGTCCTGTTTTATGTAAAGAACAGAGATCTATCAAAGGTTGATCTTCACAACACATGTTTGTTGAAGTGTATCATGGCACAAACAACAGAGATTACTGAGGACTAGAGTTGAGCGAACACCTGGATGTTCGGGTTCGAGAAGTTCGGCCGAACATCCCGGAAATGTTCGGGTTCGGGATCCGAACCCGATCCGAACTTCGTCCCGAACCCGAACCCCATTGAAGTCAATGGGGACCCGAACTTTTCGGCACTAAAACGGCTGTAAAACAGCCCAGGAAAGGGCTAGAGGGCTGCAAAAGGCAGCAACATGTAGGTAAATCCCCTGCAAACAAATGTGGATAGGGAAATTAATTAAAATAAAAATTAAATAAATAAAAATTAACCAAAATCAATTGGAGAGAGGTTCCATAGCAGAGAATCTGGCTTCCCGTCACCCACCACTGGAACAGTCCATTCTCAGATATTTAGGCCCCGGCACCCAGGCAGAGGAGAGAGGTCCCGTAACAGAGAATCTGTCTTCATGTCAGCAGAGAATTAGTCTGCATGTCATAGCAGAGAATGAGGCTTCACGTCAGCCACCACTGCAACAGTCCATTGGCATATATTTAGGCCTAGCACACAGGCAGAGGAGAGAGGTCCCGTAACAGAGAATCTGGCTTCATGTCAGCAGAGAATCAGTCTGCATGTCATAGCAGAGAATGAGGCTTCACGTCAGCCACCACTGCAACAGTCCATTGGCATATATTTAGGCCCAGCACACACACAGGCAGAGGAGAGAGGTCCCGTAACAGAGAATCTGGCTTCATGTCAGCAGAGAATCAGTCTGCATGTCATAGCAGAGAATGAGGCTTCACGTCAGCCACCACTGCAACAGTCCATTGGCATATATTTAGGCCCAGCACACACACAGGCAGAGGAGAGAGGTCCCGTAACAGAGAATCTGGCTTCATGTCAGCAGAGAATCAGTCTGCATGTCATAGCAGAGAATGAGGCTTCACGTCAGCCACCACTGCAACAGTCCATTGGCATATATTTAGGCCCAGCACACACACAGGCAGAGGAGAGAGGTCCCGTAACAGAGGATCTGGCTTCATGTCAGCAGAGAATCAGTCTGCATGTCATAGCAGAGAATCAGGCTTCACGTCAGCCACCACTGCAACAGTCCATTGTCATAAATTTAGGCCCAGCACACACACAGGCAGAGGAGAGAGGTCCCGTAACAGAGAATCTGTCTTCATGTCAGCAGAGAATTAGTCTGCATGTCATAGCAGAGAATGAGGCTTCACGTCACCCACCACTGCAACAGTCCATTGGCATATATTTAGGCCTAGCACACAGGCAGAGCAGAGAGGTCCCGTAACAGACAATCTGGCTTCATGTCAGCAGAGAATCAGTCTGCATGTCATAGCAGAGAATGAGGCTTCACGTCACCCACCACTGCAACAGTCCATTGGCATATATTTAGGCCTAGCACACAGGCAGAGCAGAGAGGTCCCGTAACAGACAATCTGGCTTCATGACAGCAGAGAATCAGTCTGCATGTCATAGCAGAGAATGAGGCTTCACGTCACCCACCACTGCAACAGTCCATTGGCATATATTTAGGCCTAGCACACAGGCAGAGCAGAGAGGTCCCGTAACAGACAATCTGGCTTCATGTCAGCAGAGAATCAGTCTGCATGTCATAGCAGAGAATGAGGCTTCACGTCACCCACCACTGCAACAGTCCATTGGCATATATTTAGGCCTAGCACACAGGCAGAGCAGAGAGGTCCCGTAACAGACGATCTGGCTTCATGTCAGCAGAGAATCAGTCTGCATGTCATAGCAGAGAATCAGGCTTCACGTCAGCCACCACTGCAACAGTCCATTGTCATAAATTTAGGCCCAGCACCCAGGCAGAGGAGAGAGGTCCCGTAACAGACAATCTGGCTTCATGTCAGCAGAGAATTAGTCTGCATGTCATAGCAGAGAATCAGGCTTCATGTCAGCCACCACTGCAACAGTCCATTGGCATATATTTAGGCCTAGCACACAGGCAGAGGAGAGGTTCATTCAACTTTGGGTAGCATCGCAATATAATGGTAAAATGAAAATAAAAATAGGATTGAATGAGGAAGTGCCCTGGAGTCCAATAATATATGGTTATGGGGAGGTAGTTAATGTCTAATCTGGACAAGGGACGGACAGGTCCTGTGGGATCCATGCCTGGTTCATTTTTATGAACGTCAGCTTGTCCACATTGGCTGTAGACAGGCGGCTGCGTTTGTCTGTAATGACGCCCCCTGCCGTGCTGAATACACGTTCAGACAAAACGCTGGCTGCCGGGCAGGCCAGCACCTCCAAGGCATAAAAGGCTAGCTCTGGCCACGTGGACAATTTAGAGACCCAGAAGTTGAATGGGGCCGAACCATCAGTCAGTACGTGGAGGGGTGTGCACACGTACTGTTCCACCATGTTAGTGAAATGTTGCCTCCTGCTAACACGTTGCGTATCAGGTGGTGGTGCAGTTAGCTGTGGCGTGTTGACAAAAGTTTTCCACATCTCTGCCATGCTAACCCTGCCCTCAGAGGAGCTGGCCGTGACACAGCTGCCTTGGCGACCTCTTGCTCCTCCTCTGCCTTGGCCTTGGGCTTCCACTTGTTCCCCTGTGACATTTGGGAATGCTCTCAGTAGCGCGTCTACCAACGTGCGCTTGTACTCGCGCATCTTCCTATCACGCTCCAGTGCAGGAAGTAAGGTGGGCACATTGTCTTTGTAGCGTGGATCCAGCAGGGTGGCAACCCAGTAGTCCGCACAGGTTAAAATGTGGGCAACTCTGCTGTCGTTGCGCAGGCACTGCAGCATGTAGTCGCTCATGTGTGCCAGGCTGCCCAGGGGTAAGGACAAGCTGTCCTCTGTGGGAGGCGTATCGTCATCGTCCTGCCTTTCCCCCCAGCCACGCACCAGTGATGGACCCGAGCTGCGTTGGGTGCCACCCCGCTGTGACCATGCTTCATCCTCATCCTCCTCCACCTCCTCCTCATCCTCGTCCTCCTCGTCCTCCAGTAGTGGGCCCTGGCTGGCCACATTTGTACCTGGCCTCTGCTGTTGCAAAAAACCTCCCTCTGAGTCACTTCGAAGAGACTGGCCTGAAAGTGCTAAAAATGACCCCTCTTCCTCATCCTCCTCCTCCTCCTCCTGGGCCACCTCCTGTTCCATCATCGCCCTAAGTGTTTTCTCAAGGAGACATAGAAGTGGTATTGTAACGCTGATAACGGTGTCATCGCCACTGGCCATGTTGGTGGAGTACTCGAAACAGCGCAACAGGGCACACAGGTCTCGCATGGAGGCCCAGTCATTGGTGGTGAAGTGGTGCTGTTCTGTAGTGCGACTGACCCGTGCGTGCTGCAGCTGAAACTCCACTATGGCCTGCTGCTGCTCGCACAGTCTGTCCAGCATGTGCAAGGTGGAGTTCCACCTGGTGGGCACGTCGCATATGAGGCGGTGAGCGGGAAGGCCGAAGTTACGCTGTAGCGCAGACAGGCGAGCAGCGGCAGGATGTGAACGCCGGAAGCGCGAACAGACGGCCCGCACTTTATGCAGCAGCTCTGACATGTCGGGGTAGTTGTGAATGAACTTCTGCACCACCAAATTCAGCACATGCGCCAAGCAAGGGATGTGCGTCAAATTGGCTAGTCCCAGAGCTGCAACGAGATTTCGCCCATTATCACACACCACCAGGCCGGGCTTGAGGCTCACCGGCAGCAACCACTCGTCGGTCTGTTGTTCAATACCCCGCCACAACTCCTGTGCGGTGTGGGGCCTGTCCCCCAAACATATGAGTTTCAGAATGGCCTGCTGACGTTTACCCCGGGCTGTGCTGAAGTTGGTGGTGAAGGTGTGTGGCTGACTGGATGAGCAGGTGGAAGAAGAGGAGGAGGAAGCCGAGAAGGAGGAGGTGGCAACAGGAGGCAAAGAATGTTGCCCTGCGATCCTTGGCGGCGGCAGGACGTGCGCCAAACAGCTCTCCGCCTGGGGCCCAGCTGCCACTACATTTACCCAGTGTGCAGTTAGGGAGATATAGCGTCCCTGGCCGTGCTTACTGGTCCACGTATCTGTGGTTAGGTGGACCTTGCTACAGATGGCGTTGCGCAGTGCACACTTGATTTTATCGGATACTTGGTTGTGCAGGGAAGGCACGGCTCTCTTGGAGAAGTAGTGCCGGCTGGGAACAACATACTGTGGGACAGCAAGCGACATGAGCTGTTTGAAGCTGTCTGTGTCCACCAGCCTAAATGACAGCATTTCATAGGCCAGTAGTTTAGAAATGCTGGCATTCAGGGCCAGGGATCGAGGGTGGCTAGGTGGGAATTTACGCTTTCTATCAAATGTTTGTGAGATGGAGAGCTGAACGCTGGCGTGTGACATGGTTGAGACGCTTGGTGACGGAGGTGGTGGTGGTGGTGTTGGTGGTACATCCCCTGTTTGCTGGGCGGCAGGTGCCAACGTTCCTCCAGAGGCGGAGGAAGAGGCCGAGGCGGCAGCAGCAGAATAGGCCGAGGCGGCAGCAGCAGAAGAGGTAGCAGGGGGAGCCTGAGTGACTTCCTTGGTTTTAAGGTGTTTACTCCACTGCAGTTCATGCTTTGCATGCAGGTGCCTGGTCATGCAGGTTGTGCTCAGGTTCAGAACGTTAATGCCTCGCTTCAGGCTCTGATGGCACAGCGTGCAAACCACTCGGGTCTTGTCGTCAGCACATTGTTTGAAGAAGTGCCATGCCAGGGAACTCCTTGAAGCTGCCTTTGGGGTGCTCGGTCCCAGATGGCGGCGGTCAGTAGCAGGCGGAGTCTCTTGGCGGCGGGTGTTCTGCTTTTGCCCACTGCTCCCTCTTTTGCTACGCTGTTGGCTCGGTCTCACCACTGCCTCTTCCTCTGAACTGTGAAAGTCAGTGGCACGACCTTCATTCCATGTGGGGTCTAGGACCTCATCGTCCCCTGCATCGTCTTCCACCCAGTCTTGATCCCTGACCTCCTGTTCAGTCTGCACACTGCAGAAAGACGCAGCAGTTGGCACCTGTGTTTCGTCATCATCAGAGACATGCTGAGGTGGTATTCCCATGTCCTCATCATCAGGAAACATAAGTGGTTGTGCGTCAGTGCATTCTATGTCTTTCACCGCTGGGGAAGGGCTAGGTGGATGCCCTTGGGAAACCCTGCCAGCGGAGTCTTCAAACAGCATAAGAGACTGCTGCATAACTTGAGGCTGAGACAGTTTCCCTGGTATGCATGGGGGTGATGTGACAGACTGATGGGGTTGGTTTTCAGGCGCCATCTGTGCGCTTTCTGCAGAAGACTGGGTGGGAGATAATGTGAACGTGCTGGATCCACTGTCGGCCACCCAATTGACTAATGCCTGTACCTGCTCAGGCCTTACCATCCTTAGAACGGCATTGGGCCCCACCATATATCGCTGTAAATTCTGGCGGCTACTGGGACCTGAGGTAGTTGGTACACTAGGACGTGTGGATGTGGCAGAACGGCCACGTCCTCTCCCAGCACCAGAGGGTCCACTAACACCACCACGACCATGTCCACGTCCGCGTCCCTTACTAGATGTTTTTCTCATTGTTATGGTTCACCACAACAACAAATATATTATTTGGCCCAATGTATTGTATTCAAATTCAGCGGGATATAAATTTGAGGCCTAGTATTTAGGCGCTGGGTGACCGGTATGGATTTAGTGACAGAATTAGACTTGGAAATGCACAGAAGCGTGTGTGTGAAGTTATTCTGAATGACCCAATGTGCACCTTGAATATTATATACCCTTTTTGGGATAGATTTCAAATAGCTCTGATATAGCAGGAACCACTAAATTATGAAATTGCTAAATTGGGAATTGTACTTCAACCCAGAACAAAAAATGTGCTTTGACGGGCACTAAATAACTTTCCCAGCTACAACAGTACAGCGGTAACGAGAGATTTAGAGGGATTTAAATTTGAGGCCTAGTATTTAGGCGCTGGGTGACAGGTATGGGTTTAGTGACAGAATTAGACTTGGAAATACACAGTAGCGGGTGTGTGTGAAGTTATTCTGAATGACCCAATGTGCACCTTCAATATTATATACCCTTTTTGGGATAGATTTCAAATAGCTCTGATATAGCAGGAACCACTAAATTATGAAATTGCTAAATTGGGAATTGTACTTCAACCCAGAACAAAAAATGTGCTTTGACGGACACTAAATATCTTGCCCAGCAACAACAGTACAGCGGTGGGTAACGAGAGATTTAGAGGGATTTAAATTTGAGGCCTAGTATTTAGGCGCTGGGTCACCGGTATGGATTTAGTGACAGAATTAGACTTGGAAATGCACAGAAGCGTGTGTGTGAAGTTATTCTGAATGACCCTATGTGCACCTTCAATATTATATACCCTTTTAGGGATAGATTTCAAATAGCTCTGATATAGCAGAAACCACTAAATTATGAAATTGCTAAATTGGGAATTGTACTTCAACCCAGAACAAAAAATGTGCTTTGACGGACACTAAATATCTTGCCCAGCAACAACAGTACAGCGGTGGGTAACGAGAGATTTAGAGGGATTTAAATTTGAGGCCTAGTATTTAGGCGCTGGGTGACAGGTATGGGTTTAGTGACAGAATTAGACTTGGAAATACACAGTAGCGGGTGTGTGTGAAGTTATTCTGAATGACCCAATGTGCACCTTCAATATTATATACCCTTTTTGGGATAGATTTCAAATAGCTCTGATATAGCAGGAACCACTAAATTATGAAATTGCTAAATTGGGAATTGTACTTCAACCCAGAACAAAAAATGTGCTTTGACGGACACTAAATATCTTGCCCAGCAACAACAGTACAGTGGTGGGTAACGAGAGATTTAGAGGGATTTAAATTTGAGGCCTAGTATTTAGGCGCTGGGTCACCGGTATGGATTTAGTGACAGAATTAGACTTGGAAATGCACAGAAGCGTGTGTGTGAAGTTATTCTGAATGACCCTATGTGCACCTTCAATATTATATACCCTTTTAGGGATAGATTTCAAATAGCTCTGATATAGCAGGAACCACTAAATTATGAAATTGCTAAATTGGGAATTGTACTTCAACCCAGAACAAAAAATGTGCTTTGACGGACACTAAATATCTTGCCCAGCAACAACAGTACAGCGGTGGGTAACGAGAGATTTAGAGGGATTTAAATTTGAGGCCTAGTATTTAGGCGCTGGGTCACCGGTATGGATTTAGTGACAGAATTAGACTTGGAAATGCACAGAAGCGTGTGTGTGAAGTTATTCTGAATGACCCTATGTGCACCTTCAATATTATATACCCTTTTAGGGATAGATTTCAAATAGCTCTGATATAGCAGAAACCACTAAATTATGAAATTGCTAAATTGGGAATTGTACTTCAACCCAGAACAAAAAATGTGCTTTGACGGACACTAAATATCTTGCCCAGCAACAACAGTACAGTGGTGGGTAACGAGAGATTTAGAGGGATTTAAATTTGAGGCCTAGTATTTAGGCGCTGGGTCACCGGTATGGATTTAGTGACAGAATTAGACTTGGAAATGCACAGAAGCGTGTGTGTGAAGTTATTCTGAATGACCCTATGTGCACCTTCAATATTATATACCCTTTTAGGGATAGATTTCAAATAGCTCTGATATAGCAGAAACCACTAAATTATGAAATTGCTAAATTGGGAATTGTACTTCAACCCAGAACAAAAAATGTGCTTTGACGGACACTAAATATCTTGCCCAGCAACAACAGTACAGCGGTGGGTAACGAGAGATTTAGAGGGATTTAAATTTGAGGCCTAGTATTTAGGCGCTGGGTGACAGGTATGGGTTTAGTGACAGAATTAGACTTGGAAATACACAGTAGCGGGTGTGTGTGAAGTTATTCTGAATGACCCAATGTGCACCTTCAATATTATATACCCTTTTTGGGATAGATTTCAAATAGCTCTGATATAGCAGGAACCACTAAATTATGAAATTGCTAAATTGGGAATTGTATTTCAACCCAGAACAAGAAATGTGCTTGAACGGACACTAAATAACTCGCCCAGCTACAGCACTAGGGACAGATTTAGCTGGATATAAATTTGAGGCCTAGTATTTAGGCGCTGGGTGACCGGTATGGATTTAGTGACAGAATTAGACTGGGATATGGCCAAAAAATGAACAGACTATTGCTGGTTAAATGCACTTGGTGTGACAGCTTCACCCTGATGTAGGCTTTAGCCAAAAAACAACCACACCATTGAGGGTTAAATGCACTTGGTGACAGGCGCAGCTTGCCCCTGATTTTGTATATGGCCAAAAAATGAACAGACTATTGCTGGTTAAATGCACTTGGTGTGACAGCTTCACCCTGATGTAGGCTTTAGCCAAAAAACAACCACACCATTGAGGGTTAAATGCACTTGGTGACAGGCGCAGCTTGCCCCTGATTTTGTATATGGCCAAAAAATGAACAGACTATTGCTGGTTAAATGCACTTGGTGTGACAGCTTCACCCTGATGTAGGCTTTAGCCAAAAAACAACCACACCATTGAGGGTTAAATGCACTTGGTCGCAGCTTGTGCTGGCGCACCACAAGACACAAAATGGCCGCCGATCACCCCAGAAAAATGAGACTGACAAACGGTCTGTGCAGCCTAAAAACAGTGAGCAATTGAGGATCAGCAGCTCAATGATCCACAGCTGCAGATCGATCAGTTAATCAAGTCCTTTGGAGGAGTTAATCTGCCTAATCTCGCCCTACTGTCGCAGCCGCAACCTCTCCCTACGCTAATCAGAGCAGAGTGACGGGCGGCGCTATGTGACTCCAGCTTAAATAGAGGCTGGGTCACATGGTGCTCTGGCCAATCACAGCCATGCCAATAGTAGGCATGGCTGTGATGGCCTCTTGGGGCAAGTAGTATGACGCTTGTTGATTGGCTGCTTTGCAGCCTTTCAAAAAGCGCCAAGAAAGCGTCACAAAAGCGCGAAGAAAGCGACGAACACCGAACCCGAACCCGGACTTTTACGAAAATGTCCGGGTTCGGGTCCGTGTCACGGACACCCCAAAATTCGGTACGAACCCGAACTATACAGTTCGAGTTCGCTCATCCCTACTGAGGACCTCAAATGAAAAATTGTTGCTGCAAAAGGTTACAAAAACATCTCTAAACAGTTTGGACTCCACCAATCCACAATCACATTGTTTACAAATGGAGGAAATTTGAGAAAATGATTACCCTCATCATGAGTTGTCAACCCACAAAGATCTCGACATGTAAGAATCTGCAAGGTCACAAAAGAACCCAAGGTAAACTCCAAGCAACTAAAAGCCTTTCTCTGATAAGCTAATGTTAACGTTCATGAGTTCAACATCAGAAGGACACTGAACAACAATGGTTTGCATCAAAGTATTGCAAGGAGAAAGCCACTGCTGTCCAAAAAGAATGTTTCTGACAGAAGGTTATTGGAACAATGTTTTGTGGGTGTACGGATGAGACCAAAATAGAACTATTGGTTTAAATGAGAAGTATTATGCTTAATGAAAGGAAAACATTGCATTTCAGCAATCCCATCTGTGAAACACTGTGGTGGTATGGTTTGGGACTGTTTTGCTGTATCTGGGCCAGGGTGGCTTGCCACCATTGATGGAAATTTTTTTATTTAATTATACCAGCATATTCTAAAGGAATATGTCAGGACATTTGTCCATGAGCTGAATCTCAAGAGAATATGGGTCATGCAGCAGGACAATGGCCCTAAGTAGGGATGAATGAATCGACTTCGGATGAAAGTCGATTTGCATAAAACTTCGTTCCAATACCGTAGGGAGCAGGAGTTCCGTACACTATTATAATGTATTGGCTCCGATGAGCCAAAGTTATTGCTTCGCGAAGTCTCGCCAAAAATTGGGTAGTAACTTCATTAATTAATTTGTACTGTAAAAAAAACATTTCCCGAACTCGTGTTCACCCTAAGAACACAAATCATTTACCAAAGAATAGTTAAAGAAGAAAAACTGTTGTGGAAGCATCTAAAGCAAACAGTTCATGGGAGGAAACCCACCAACCGAGTGGAAGCTGTTTCATCCTTAAATTTAAGATTACACTTACCGGTAATTACTTTTCCATGAGCCCATGACAGCACCCTTGAGAGACCGCCTCCATTCAGGATAGGAAACAGGAACTTTCGCGGAGAGTTCTTAAGTAGGGGCACTGCCCCTATACCATCAGTTAATTGCGAGAACTTGTCCTAGAAAACATCTAACACAAACTCTTTATATATATATATATATATATATATATATTTATAAAGAAAAATGTACAGCAGCACTCCTATGAGGCTGGGTGCAATTCCCAATAGTTCCTAGGACCTGGAACGATGACTGTAAAGTAGAAGGATAAGGCAGCACTCCGGTCCTCCAGTGAATAGATTAATACTTTAATACACCCAACAGCAATGCAGCATTTCAGCTCTCTCAATGGAGCCTTTGTCAAGCTAGTGATAGTAGTGCTCAAACACATATAAATATGGCTTAATACATAAGTGTTTCATAATTGCTAAGAAACATATTAACTAGATTACAGAGTGAATACATGATTGTGAATCAAATTTTATAAAGTTAAAAACATATAAAAACATCAGGTGCTTCCAGTGATAGCGGTAATAAATTGATACATAATCTTAATCTCATTATATTGTGCATATACCATGATTACATACAATTGATTCATTAATCATTATTAAGGTGCTCCTGTGCAAAATTAATAATTAAAAAGGAACAGACCCTAACATGATCGGCTCCATGCGTCACCCTGTTGGCATCCCACGATGTGTACTGCGCATGAGTTCACAGGTGTCCCGCTCTCACGAGAATTCCACCTGCCCCACGCCTGTGAACAACACTTTTGTCTCCGTATCTCCCGACCAGGTATTGCACATGCGCCAGCACGGATCCTGTCAACATCAGATCCCCGTACCGTGCGCCATCTATTCACTGGAAGACCAAAGTGCTGCCTTATCCTTCTGCTTCATATATATATATATATATATATATATACAGTTGTGTTTAAAATAATAGCAGTCAGACATCACTAACCTGATCAATCACTATTTTTGGTAGAAATGATATTTCTACATGGCAAATAATTTACTAACAGGTGTAGTAGAGTAATAGAAACCCAATAGACCCAAGAGTCACGCATGCCGCTGATCCTCTGTAATTCAATCACTTATTGAAAGGGGCATGTTCAAAATAATAGCAGTGTGGAATTCAATGAGTGAGGTAATTAATTCTTTGAAAAACAGGTGGCAATTATTGCCCTTATTTAAGGAAGGAAGGCAGCAAATGTTCTACATGCTGGTTACAGTACATTTCTCTCAGAAATTCTGAGGAAAATGGGTCGTTCCAGACATTGTTCAGAAGAACAGCGTACCTGGATTAAAAACTTGATTGGAGAGGGGAAAACATATAAAGAAGTGCATAAAATGATAGGCTGCTCAGCTAAAATTATCGCAAATGCTTTAAAAGGGCAACCAAAACCTGAAAGACGTGGAACAAAGCGAAAATCGAATGGATAGAAGAATAGCCAAAATGGCAAAGACTCAGCCAACAATTAGCTCCAGGAAGATCAAAGAAGGTCTGAAGTTACCTGTGAGTACTGTTACAATTAGAAGATACCTATGTGAAGCCAAGCTATCTGCAAGAAGCCCCCGCAAAGTCTCACTGTTCAAAAAAAGACACGTGCTGAAGAGATTACAAGTTGCCAAAGAGCACGTTGACTGTGCTAAAGAGACATTTTGTGGACTGATGAAAGTAAGATTGTTTTTGTTCTTTTCTAGTGGCCGGAGACAGTTTGTCAGATTACCCCAAACACTGAATTCAAACCACAGTACACTGTGAAGACAGTGAAGCATGGTGGCGCAAGTATCATGATATAGGGATGTTTCTCATACTACGGTGTTGGGCCTATTTATCGCATACCAGGGATCATGGATCAGTTTGAATACATCAGAATACTTGAAGAGGTCATGCTGCCTTATGCTGAAGAGGAAATGCCCCTGAAATGGGTCTTCCAACAAGACAACGACCCCAAACACACCAGTAAAGGTGCAACATCTTGATTCCAGACCAACAAGATTGACGTTATGGAGTGGCCAGCCCAATCCCTGGATCTTAATCCAATAGAAAACTTGTGGGGTGACATAAAAAATTCAATTTCTGAGGCAAAACCAAGAAATAGAGAAGAACTGTGGAATGTAGTCCAATCATCCTAGGCTGGAATACCTGTTCACAGTGCCAGAAGTTTGCAGTGAAGGAAGAATTCAGACCATTCAAAGTGGTGTTGATGCAGAAAGGACTCCGTACTCCGGTGTTACCAAAGAAGGTAATCTTTTATTCAAAGTCAACGCGTTTCAGGGGCGAATGGCCCCCTTCATCAGGACAATAAAACTTCTACATGCAAACACATCTTTTGTCATTGTTCCTTTTATGCACTCTGTTTGAGCGCGATGTGTACGAGAGGGGAGGGGTTGGGGGCGGGAAAGAGTGAGGGGTCACTAGGATACAGTGACTCCCTTCGAGTTAGTAATCAGCCAATTGCTGGGTTTTGTGGGCGGTGTTACCGTCATATGCCGCGCCTCCGAATGGCGTGTAGGGGGCGTGTACGGAATCGCACCATAGTGCGGCCACGTGATCTGTCCCTGACGGCGGTGACCTGATATGTTTCTGGCTGTCATCATGGAGGAGCATACACCGAGAGTAGTATGTGTGATGCGCTGTCTATGAGGGAGGTGCAGGTACTGTATCATGTGACGCTGCCTCCTGTCCCTTTTTTTTCCTTTTTTTTTTTTTTTCCTCCCCAGTGCCAGAAGTTGGTTGACTCAGAAACAGTGGTTATACAACTAAATATTAGTTAAGTGATTCAAGGAAAGCAAAATCTTCAAACATGTTTCAGTTTATATAGTGAATGTTTGAATTTGTAAAGAAGAATACAAACAGTGCTATTTTTTTGAACAGTCTAATATTCACTTTTGTATGTATAAATAGGAGGAAACTGCAAATAGGAGTACTAAATCCACTAGGCGGATGTCATTTATTAAAAGGTACAAATTAAAATGCTAACCAGTGGCGTTGCGGGCCGCACCAGCAGCTGGGCCGGCCGGCCGGCAACTTGCACACTTCTCATTTACGAATCCCAGGCATAGTCATCATCTGTATTGCCATCCTCAGGAGAGGATGTGTCTGGGATTCGAACCCACGACCTTCTGTATCACTGACTGAAAAAATATGAGATTTCTACTGTTATAGCTGGCTAAGTGTACATCATATATAGAGATATAGCAGGCTGAGTATGCTGGGACAGCTGCAATATAGGGATTTAGCAGTGCTGGGTGTGTTAGGGCAGCTGTCATGTGTATAAATGTACACTTAGCCAGCTATAACAGTAGAAGTCTCATATTTTTTTCAGTCAGTGGCAAGGCAGCTCTTATGGCTGTGTGGGTAAGTGCTTTGTCTCTGATACAGAAGGTCGTGGGTTCGAATCCCAGCAGAAACTTTTCTGAAATACAGGCTAAATTAGAATACACAAGCACTGACTCCATATATGGACATACAGGAAGAGGCTGACATGGAGGTAAGTATAAGTGTTTTTTTTTTTTTATACCCGACTGTTACTGCCATGGGGGGAGCGGGAGGCACTTGATACTGGCACATGGGGGAGGGGGGTTGGCACCTGATACTGGCACATGGGGGGGAAGGGGGGTTGGCACCTGATACTGGCACATGGGGGGGTTGGCACTATGATACTGGCACGTGACCTGGTTGCTGTGGAGATCGAATGGAGCTGAAGTGACGTCACAGGTAAGCAACGATTTTCCGGATCGAATGTCTTCGAATTTTCCGTCTTTCTCGAATTTTTCAATTCTTTAGAGTTTTCCTTTAGAAAGTGATATTGTCTCAGATTTTTCCTTTAGAAAGTGTTATTGTCTCTGAGACTGGATTTCTACTGGATTAAGGAAAGGGATGGTACAGTCAGTTTAGGATTGTTTCGGGGTTTGTGTGCTGGAGGTTGTATGGTATACACCACGTTGCCTATTATAGTATCTTGTGTGTTTGCATTTAAATTTGTACCTTTTAATAAATCACATCCGCCTAGTGGATTTAGTACTCCCATTTGCAGTGTGCCCCTATTTATACATACATAGTTTACGCTTTTTGGGTCTAAGGGTGGGCCGTTTTAGGTGAGCATCTCATCCATTTAAGGTGAGAGAGTGAGCCGCTGGTGTTTGTTCTTTAATATTCACTTTTCTTCAATTTTTTTAGGAGGAACAACAGACATTTGATATTTTTCTTCATGTTTTGATTTGGAATATAATGTGTAGTGTTCCGAATGCATTTGTGTGTATGGAAATAAAAGCTATTAGAAGGATTTTGAGCTTTATTAACTTTTTTTTAAACACACTGCTATTATTTTGAACACAACTGCATAATATATATATATATAGAGAGAAAGAAAGTCCAGCGGGAGCACCAGCCTGGAGAGTGGGTGCAAAATCCAAAGGGGATAACGGCAGTCCCCAATAGTATAATCGAAGAAACAGGACTGCACTCCAGATTGTGATGAAAAAATCACAATCTGAGCTGAAAGAGCTGAAACGTCGCAAGACATGCCATAATATGGGTGAATAAAACCACTTTGATTTTTTCATCACAATCTGGAGTGCAGTCCTGTTTCTTCAATTATATATATATATATATATACAGTGAATATAAAAAGTCTACACACCCCTGTTAAAATGTCATGTTTCTTTAATGTGAAAAAAATGAGACAAAGATAAATAATTTCAGAACTTTTTCCACCTTTAATGTGACCTATACACTGTACCACTCAATTGAAAAACAAACTGAAATCTTTTAGGTGGAGGGAAGAAAACAAAAACATAGTTGTGCACACCCTCTTATAACTGGGGATGTAGCTGTGTTCAGAATTAAGCAATCCTATTCACAATCATGTTAAATAGGAGTCAGCATACACCTGCCATCATTTAAAGTGCCTCTGATTATCCCCAAATAAAGTTCAGCTGCTCTAGTTTGTCTTTCCAGAAATTGTCTTAGTTACATCCCACAGAAAAAGCCATGGTCCACAGAAAGCTTCCAAAACATCAGAGGGATCTTATTGTTAAAAGGTATCAGTCAGGAGAAGGGTACAAAAGGATTTCAAAGGCATTAGATGGAACACAAGACAAGTCATCATCAAGTGGAGAAAATATGGCACAACAGTGACATTACTAAGAACTGGACGTCCCTCCAAAATTGATGAAAAGACGAGAAGAAAACTGGTCTGGGAGGCTACCAAGAGGCCTACAGCAACATTAAAGGAGCTGCAGGAATATCTGTCAAATACTGGCTGTGTGGTACATGTGACAACAATCTCCCGTATTCTTCCTATGTCTGGGCTATGGGGTAGAGTGGCAAGACGAAAGCCTTTTCTTACAAAGAAAAACATCCAAGCCAGGCTACATTTTGCAAAAACACATCTGAAGTCTCCCAAAAGCATGTGGGAAGCGGGTGTTATGGTCTGATGAAACCAAGGTTGAACTTTTTGGCCATAATTCCAAAAGATATGTTTGGCGCAAAAACAACACTGCACATCACCAAAAGAACACCATACCCACAGTGAAGCATGGTGGTGGCAGCATCAAGCTTTGGGGCTGTTTTTCTTCAAATGGAACTGGGTCCTTAGTTAAGCTAGAGGGAATTATGAACAGTTTCAAATACCAGTCAATTTTTGCACAAAACCTTCAGGCTTCTGCTAGAAAGCTGAACATGAAGAGGAACTTCATTATTCAGCATGACAACGACCCAAAGCATACATCCAAATCAACAAAGGAATGGCTTCACCAGAAGAAGTTTTGGAATGGCCCAGCCAGAGCCCAGACCTGAATCCGATTGAAAATCTGTGGGGTGATCTGAAGAGGGCTGTGCACAGAAGATGCCCTCGCAATCTGACAGATTTGCAAAGAAGAGTGGGAAAATCTTTCCAAGTCAAAATGTGCCATGCTGATAGACTCATACCCAAAAAGACTGAGTGCTGCAATAAAATGAAAAGGTGCTTCAACAAAGTATTAGTTTAAGGGTATGCACACTTATGCAGTGGCGGATTACAATAGGGACGTTTGGGTCGGCAGCCCTGGGCCCAGCACCGCTGGGGGGCCCAACGCCGACCCGAACGCCCACATACTGCGGCGGGGCACCTACCAGTAAGTGTAATCTTAAATTTCCCTTACACCCATGACAGCACCCTTGAGAGACGACTAGAATAGTATTAGCTAAGGGGGGACTACTGCCTGGAGGACTTTTCTGCCAAAAGATAGCCGGTCTTTAGAGTCTAAATCTAACCTGTAGTGGTGAAAAAAAGTACATGAAGACTTCCAGGTAGCAGCTCTACAAATTTGTTCTAGAGATGCATTAGCCCTCTCTGCCCACGAGGTAGAAATGGATCTGGTTGAGTGAGCACCAAAACCCAAAGGAGGAGTTTCCCCCGCTGAGGAATAGGCTAAGTTAATGACACTCACTATCCATCTAGAAATTGTTCTAGAAGAAGCATTGAGACCTTTGTTTCTACCTCCAAACTGTACAAATATTCTAGAGGATTTTCTAGATTGACTAGTGGCTTTCAAGTATTCAGACAGGCATCTTTTTACGTGTAGACAATGGAGCCTCCTCTCTTTCTCGTTCTTTGGGGGCTGACACAGGGATGGAAGAACAATGTCTTGGGTTCTATGAAACAGGGAGACCACTTTGGGAAGAAAAGAAGGATCTAGTTTAATGAGCACTCTATCCTCCAAGATGTTAGTATAAGGAGGGGAGGCTGAAAAGGCAGAAATCTCCCCTATGCGCCTGGCAGAGGTAATTGCCACCAAAAAGGTGGTTTTAAACGACAAATTTATAATAGTCAAGTCCTGTATTGGTTCAAAAGGAGGCTCCATCATTCTAGTCACAACTAGATTAGGATCCCATGGGGGAACTGAGGGTCTGATCATAGGTTTAATTCTACTAATTGCTTTAAAAAAATCTCCTAATCCATGGATGATTTGCAATTGGGAAATAAAAAAATGCACTAAGGGCAGAAACTTGTACCTTAAAGAGGACCTTTCATTGGTTCAAACATTGTAAGATAATTATCAGGCTACATAGAGCGGCGCCCAGGGATCTCACTGCACTTACCGTACTATTATACCTGGGCGCCACTCTGTTCGCCTGCTGTGTCCTCCGGTATCTTCACTGAATTGGTTCTACTAGGCGGAGTCTGTCCTGTTTCACCCTGGGCGTTCCTTCTAACTTTTTTTTTCGCCTAGTAGAACCAATTCAGTGAAGATACCAGAGGACACAGTAAGTGCAAGTGAGATCCCTGGGCGCCGCTCTATGTAGCCTGATAATTTTCTTACAATGTTTGGACCAATAAAAGGTCCTTTTTAAGGGTGCTAGGTCTTAGGATCCTATAGAGACCCCTTTGTAAAAAATCTAAAATTTTAGACATAGGAGGAGAACTTAAGTGATCTACCGGGTTTTTAGAGAAGTTTTAGAAACTCTTCCATATTCTGAGATAAATGGTAGAGGTTACTTTTTTGCTACATAATAATAGGGTAGATACAACTTCCTTAGATAAACCTCTGCGCTCTAGGATTCCCCTTTCAAATTCCAGGCTGTTAGATGAAGGTGTCTCACTTCCGGATGGAAGACAGGACTGTGAAACAGCAGATCATGCCTGTCCGGAAGAATCCAAGGATCTGTTAAAGAAAGCATCCTCAACCAGGTGAACCATGTTCTCCTTGGCCAGAAGGGGGCAATCAAAATGATCCTTGTCTGTTCCTGCCTCAGCTTTTATAACACTCCCGGAAGAAGCCTCAGTGGAGGGAAGGCATACAGAAGTTGATTCGGCCACGAAAGGGAGAAGGCGTCTATCCCTGTCGGAGAATCTTCCGGATTTAAGGAAAATAATAGGTTGCATTTTTTGTTTTCCCTGGTTGCAAATAGGTCTACTGGAGGACGGCCCAGAGCTGAATTATCCGATTGAAGACTTCTTGGTTTAAACACCATTCTCCCTGGTCTAGAAGGTTTGCTTAGATAGTCTGCCAGCTTGTTTTCTTTTCCTTTTAAGTGTACTGCTTTGATAAAGAGGACATAAGGAATAATTAGGGAAAAAATGTTTGCAGTTAAGGACACAAGATTTTTTGATCTGGTCCCTCCTTGTTGGCTTATGTAAGATACCACTGTGGCATTATCTGAGAAGATTTTTATTCCCTTTCCTTGTTTTATGGGTATGAATTCTCTTAAGGCAAATAGAACTGCTCTAAGTTCTCTTATGTTCTGGGAGTCCTGACTCCCTGTCAAACGCCCCACTGACAATAGGCACCTTACCCTGCCAGACTGGCGTCTGTGGTTATGGTTATCTTCTCCTGAAGGTCCTAAGGGAGACCCTGAGACAGAATTGAAGGATCCAGCCACCAGATTAATTATTGTATTACCTGAGGGGTGAGAGGAAGCGGGTAATCCAATGTCACTCCTTTAGAATTTGCTATTTTGGAGTAAAACTGGGCCCAATTGACAGCGGGTAACGTGGAGGTCACCAGAAGGCTCCAAGAACCCCCCTAGCCAGAATCGTCTGTAGAATCTTAGATGCTAATGGTTGCCCAGTGTGGAAAAAGGCTTTGCTTCAGTATTATTAATGAAGAATTCATCTCTTTATTGCAAATATTCGGCTAAACGCGTTTCGAGGTATGCAAACCCCTTCATTAGGAGCTAAAATATATAATATATTTTGTAACATAGATACCTGGTAAGCTTTTTAATATGGTGAAAACCGCCAAAATGTGTATGGGGGCATCCTCTGGGACCGAGGCTGGACACATGAAGAGCTATTTCCGGGAACGCGGACCAAGTGTACGCCGACTTCCGGTGTCTAGCTTTCCACAGTGAAACGCCTGCCGGACCATGTGCGCTCCACCGTGGAACGCATCAAGGAACTTTCGGTTACAGCGTATCCTGGCAAGCGGCCTGTCACTATGGGTTGTGGAACGTGCGCCGCCTGCATAGATAGTCCTGGAGGTATAAGATAGATATTTCCAAGGGGCAGATATATATATATATATATATATATATTAATATATATATTAATCAATGTTCAAAGTTCAAAAGTGACAAATTCATAGTGTTTCTTTGTATAAGCAGCGAGTGATACAGAAATTTTACAGAAATGTTATCTCCAACTCACACTGCAGTCTCAGTATATTCCTGTGATGCAATTTCAGCCTTTCAGCCTGTTTTACCTGACTGCCTTCTGATTTTTCCCACTTTGAAGTAAAACTGGGCCCAATTGACAGCGGGTAACGTGGAGGTCACCAGAAGGCTCCAAGAACCCCCCTAGCCAGAATCGCCTGTAGAATCTTAGATGCTAATGGTTGCCCAGTGTGGAAAAAGGCTTTGCTTCAGTATTATTAATGAAGAATTCAGCTCTTTATTGCAAATATTCGGCTAAACGCGTTTCGGGGTATGCAAACCCCTTCATCAGGAGCTAAAATATATAATATATTTTGTAGCATAGATACCTGGTAAGCTTTTAAATATGGTGAAAACCGCCAAAATGTGTATGGGGGCATCCTCTGGGACCGAGGCTGGACACATGAAGAGCTATTTCCGGGAACGCGGACCAAGTGTACGCCGACTTCCGGTGTCTTGCTTTCCACAGTGAAACGCCTGCCGGACCATGTGCGCTCCACCGTGGAACGCATCAAGGAACTTTCGGTTACAGCGTATCCTGGCAAGCGGCCCGTCACTATGGGTTGTGGAACGTGCGCCGCCTGCATAGATAGTCCTGGAGGTATAAGATAGATATTTCCAAGGGGCAGATATATATATATATATATATATATATAATGCGAAGAAGTAGGACTGCACTCCAAAATGTAGTAAAATAGCAGTGATTTATTCACCCATGATATGGCAAGTCTTGCGACGTTTCGGCTCACAAGAGCCTTCCTCAAGCATAGTAACAGTGAAAATCAGAACATATAAAGGCATTTACAAAGTGTCCAACCCACAAAGGTGTGGTCACAATCAATTACAATTACATACATCTGGTTGAGATCAATAAAGTGCAGATACATAAAGTGACAAGTGCTGAATAATGTACAACTCTAGGGATGCCTTACCCTCAGCGAGAGCCAAAATGTGTACAATACTTTGTATAGGTAGATTCACAATTAAATAAGTGACTTATTGAATGTGGATCACAGAAATACGGCCTTCAGTGGCGATGGGGCCCACATATACCATCGCGTTCGTTGCAAGTCTTCAACTCATCAATGCGCATGTTCGCACTGACCTCATGGTGCGCGTCATAGTGTAAAATTCGCGCGCAAGTTCGTGCGCACGCGTTTGCGCGCAAGCGCACCATGCGATCGGCGCAAAGGCTCCATTTTGCTTAAGGGAATCCACCCTACAATTCTATTTGTATTATATGTGACTGTTATAAAAATAGGATCGTTATATAAACATGCGACCGCTGTAGGGATCTCCTACAAAAGCCAGCCTCTGGACCGGGATCCCGACCTTGCGAGCGAGACACCTGACCAGGGGGCCATGAATGCCAGGGGAGAGCATTTCCATGATCTCCGCCGGCAGTCTATGCCCATTGCTGGTAATTAAAGCAGTCATGAAGAGATATTCACTCCCAAATAAACAGTCATATCATATAAATATAAAGGTACAGATGTATATCTGAAGTAACGCATGGATGTAAAGACGCCGATGTCCACGCTGGACCGCATCGTTCACAAAGGCAAAAAATTCAAGGATCCACATCCAATAGTGTGAAAATATATAAAACCTAAAAACAAAGAGAGAGGAATAAATATTTCCAAATATAATACAGATATATATTGATCTTTTCACGGTTATCTTACACCAATATACCGATATAAGGAGGACAAGAACACATATATGCGAATGGACTAAGAACGACCCGCAGATCCACAACACTGTCACCTGAACTCGATGTTGAGACCCTTAGGGTGCAAGCTGTCAAGATCATAAATCCAGCGTAACTCTCTTTTTTTCAAGAGAGTTAAGCGATCACCACCTCTTCTAGGGAGCCTGACCTGATCGATGATCCAACATCTTAGATTTTTTTCATATTTTTTCATCTACTCTATATATATATATATATATATATATATTAATATATATATTAATCAATGTTCAAAGTTCAAAAGTGATACATTCATAGTGTTTCTTTTTATAAGCAGCGAGTGATACAGAAATTTTACAGAAATGTTATCTCCAACTCACACTGCAGTCTCAGTATATTCCTGTGATGCAATTTCAGCCTTTCAGCCTGTTTTACCTGGCTGCCTTCTGATTTTTCCCACTTGGAAGCAGGAGGCAGGAAGAGCAGTGTGAAGCTACATTTGATGGAACTACACTAGAGATTCTGAACACAGCTCACACAGATATTATAGATAGGCGGTGTGATTCCAAAGAGTTTTATAACTAATATTATATAACTGATTATTATATTTATTACCTACGGGGGTTGGAGAAAATAATTATAACACCTACAGATCACACATTTTAGTTTTTATTAACCACTTCATTAAGGGGTGATTATCCATTTTTGCTTTTTCATTTTTCAATTCCTGCCTGAGCCATAACTTTTTTATTTTATCTTTTACATAGCTCCATGAGGGCTTGTATTTTGCAGGATGAGTTGTATTTTGTAATGTTAGTATTGCATACGATGTAGTACGAATCTGGAAAAAATATATTCTCCCACTGTTTTATGATTACAACAATACCACATTTGTATAGCATTTCTTGTGTTTTAATACTGAAGAAAAAATGTAATTATTTATTTTTTTATCTCAATATTCTGACCCACATAACTTTTTAATAGTTACATCTATGGAGCTGTGTGAGGGCACATTTTTTTGCTGGATCACCTGTAGTTTTTATTGATATTTGGGGTGTGACTTTTTGATCACTTTTTATAAAAAAAAATTTGGGTGGTAAAGCGATGACATTTTTTTTATGCCATTCACCGGATGGGATTAATATTTTAATAGTACGGGTATTTTTGGGTGCGGTGATGCCGATGATTTTTTGTTATTTTTATTTTTTTTACTTTGGGAAAAGTGGAGTGATTTGAGTTTTTATATTATTTTTTCCTTTTTACAAAACTTTTTCACCTTTTCTACAGTTTTTTTTTTGGCCCCCAATGGGACCCCGACATGCAATTATTTAATTTCCCCCTTTGTATTCAGTAATAGAATTTTAGAAATACTTTGAGAAATTTAAAAATCTGTATATTCCAATGCAATGCTGCCACCTGCAGACCTGTATTGGAATATACCAGTAATAGGCCTAGAAGCCTTGTACAGGTTCTGGCCTATTACTGCTAAAGAACGACTTCCCCGATCTCAGGGAGGGGGAACCGTTCCTACCCAGGAAGTGCATGCTTGCTATTTTTTATGGTAACCACTGCTCTGGAGCATGTGCAATCTTTACCTACCCTACTGCCAATGTATATAGTCATAGTAAGGAAGTAGTTAATAAGAGGTAGGACACCCTTTTGCACATAATACAGTTTAAATATGATAAGGAATAGACACATATAAATAATAAACATTTATGTCAATTTTGTACCACTCTCCAACTGTTACAGATGCTAATTCCTTGATAGACGTTGGCAGGGGGAATCTACTCCCAACCTTGTTCTCATGACAGTTTATTTAACAGCTATATATTCTGCATGACTTAGAAATAAATGGGCAGGTGGGTCGGGAACAGGGCCGGTTCTAGACAAAGTGTGGCCCTAGGCAAAATTTTAAGTGGGGCCCCAAATCCTGAAATATTGGACCAGAAGTCTAAAAGGACTTTGTAGGCACAGACAGTGGTTGCAACTACAGAAGCTGCCTGTAGAATGCCAGATTATCTCTCTTTAGCCTTTCCACTGTAAGCTGCTGATCCTGCAGCCTCCTTGGGTATGTTCACCAGAGTATTGTCTGTGCTTGAAAAAAGCTAATGCAGAATCTGCAATATATATTTTTTTATGAGTTTTTTTTCTAATGCATTTTATAGAACACTTTGATGCAGTTTTGATGTGGATTTTCATTCCTGCCCATTTCAAAGGGAATTCTGGGCATGAAACCCGCATCAAGAATGGCCAGGGCACTTCTTTTTTCCATGCTGCAGTTTATAAAACCACAAGCTGAAAAAAATTGGGTTGTCCCATCCTGAAGTGAAGGGAGAGCACAATGTGCATGCATGGCCATCCTCCATTATGCTATATGAGTGTTCTGAAAATAGCTGATCACTGGCAATTCCATGGCAGTGAATGGAGATAATGCTGCACATGCACACTGTTATGGGGGATCGGAGGATGACACACTGTCTTGGGGGATCTGTTGGTGACACTGTTATGGGGGATCTGTGGATGACACTGAGAACACACAGCGGGCACAGGGAGCACACACAGAGGGGACAGAAAGAACACACAAGAGAACACACATAATGCACAGTGAGAATACACAGAGGGCACAGGGAGAACACACATTGGGCACAGGGAGAACATACAGGGGGCACAGGGAGCACACACAGAGGGCACAGGGAGCACACACATAAGGCACAGGGAGCACACACATAAGGTACAGGGAGCACACACATAAGGTACAGGGAGCACACACATAAGGTACAGGGAGCACACACATAAGGTACAGGGAGCACACACAGAGGGCACAGGGAGAACACAAAGTGGGCACAGGGAGAAAACACTGAGGGCACATGGAGCGCACACAGAAGGCACAGGGAGCGCACACAGAAGGCACAGGGAGCACACACAGAGGGCACAGGGAGAACATACAGGGGGCACAGGGAGCAAACATAGAAGGGACAGGGAGCACACACAGAGGGCACAGGGAGCACACACATAAGGCACAGGGAGCACACACATAAGGCACAGGGAGCACACACATAAGGCACAGGGAGCACACACATAAGGCACAGGGAGCACACACATAAGGTACAGGGAGCACACACATAAGGTACAGGGAGCACACACATAAGGTACAGGGAGAACACAAAGTGGGCACAGGGAGAAAACACTGAGGGCACATGGAGCGCACACAGAAGGCACAGGGAGCGCACACAGAAGGCACAGGGAGCGCACACAGAGGGCACAGGGAGCACACACAGAGGGCACAGGGAGCACACACAGAGGGCACAGGTAGAACACACAGGGGGCACAGGGAGAACACTCAGCGGGCACAGGGGGAACACACAGGGAGCACACACAGAAGGCACAGGAAGCACACACAGAGGGTACAGGGAGCACACACAGAGGGTACAGGGAGCACACACAGAGGGAATAGGGAGAACACACAGGGAGCACACACATAAGGCACAGGGAGCGCACACAGAGGGCAAAGGGAGCACACACAGAGGGCACAGGGAGAACACACAGAAGGCACAGGGAGAAAACAAAGCGGGCTCAGGGAGAATACAAAGTGAGCACATGGAAAACACACAGCAGGCACAGGAAGAACACACATCGGGCACAGGGAGCGCACACAGATGGCACAGGGAGTGCACACAGAGGGCACAGGGAGTGCACAGGGAGTGCACACAGAGGGCACAGGGAGAACACACAAAGGCACAGGGACGACACACAAGAGGCACAGGGAGAAAACATAGGGAGTACACACAGGGGGCACATGGAGAACACACAGCAGGAACAGGGAGCACACAGAGAGGGAACAGGGAGCGAGAACAGGGAGCACAGACAGCGGGCACAGAGAGCACACACATAGGGCACAGGGAGCACACACATGGCTAGAGGGAGCACATACAGAGAGTACAGGGAGCAGGCACAGGGAGAGGGCACAAAGAGTGCACAGGGAGCGCAAACAGCAGGCACAGGGAGAGGGAGCACACACAGAGGGCACAGGGAGCACACACAGAAGGCACAGGGAAACACACAGAGGGCACAGGGAGAACACACAGAGGACACAGGGAGAACACACAGAGGGCACAGCAAAAACACACAGCTGGCACAGGGAGAACACAAAGCAGGCACAGGGAGAACACAATGCAGGCACAGGGAGAACACAGAGAGCACACACAGGGGGCACAGGAAGAACACACAGCAGGCACAAGGAGCACACACAGGGCATAGGGAGAGCACACAGGACACGGGGAGTGTACACAGAGGGCACAGGGAGCGCAGACAGAGGGCACAGGGAGCGCAGACAGAGGGCACAGGGAGAACACACAAAGTCAGGGGCGTAGCTATAGGGGCTTCAGAGGTAGCAGTTGCTACCGGGCCCAGGAGTCTGAGGGGGCCCAAAGACCCTTGTGCCATATAGGAGGACACTGGTATTTTTGAAAGTACATGCTGGTCAAGTTACACCTCTGGCTGAAGGGAATGGGTTAGGTCAAGAATTTGGATTGAAGGGGGGTGCTGTTTCAATTTTTGCCTCAGGTGGCACGAAGGCTGTGTGTTTCCCTGTCCCTTGCCACAAAGTACTGAGGAAAGGGGGGCCCAAAGCTGAACTCTTGAACCAGGGCCCATAAGCCTTAAGCTACGCCCCTGCACAAAGGCACAGGAAGAACACACACCAGGCACAGGGAGAACAAGAGAGCACACACAGGGGGCACAGGAAGAACACATAGCGGGCACAGGGAGCACACACAGGGCATAGGGAGAGCACACAGGGCACCGGAGTGCACACAGAGGGCACAGGGAGCGCAGACAGAGGGCACAGGGAGTGCACACAGCGGGCACAGGGAGAACACACAAAGGCACAGGAAGAACACACAGCAGGCACAGGGAGAACACACAGCAGGCACATGGAGCACACACAGGGCATAGGGAGAGCACACAGGGCACGGGGAGTGCACACAGAGGGCACAGGGAGCGCAGACAGAGGGCACAGGGAGTGCACACAGCGGGCACAGGGAGAACACACAGCAGGCACAGGGAGCACACATATGGGGCACAGAGAAAACCCACAGGGGGCACATGGAGAACACACAGCGGGCACAGGGAGCACACACAGAGGGCACATGGAGCACATTGGGCAAAGGGAGCACATACAGAGGGTACAGGGAGCAGGCACAGGAAGCGGGCACACGGAGTCCACACAGAGGGCACAGGGAGCACACACAGCAGGCACAGGGAGCACACACATAGGGCACAGAGAGCACACACAGGGGGCACAGGTGTCACAGTCCCGCCTGTGACAGGGACTAGAAGATTGAGGAGACTAGCTGTAGGTGATTGACAGCCTCTTTGGTTTCATTTTTCTGTGTTGTTGCTGGGGATGACCACACCTCTTGTGTCAGGTGTAGCTTAACCCCTTAAGGACCCTGCCATTTTTCACCTTAAGGACCTGGCCATTTTTTGAAAATCTGACATGTGTCACTTTATATGGTAATAACTTTGGAATGCTTTTACTTATCCAAGCCATTCTGAGATTGTTTTCTCGTGACTAGGGATGAGCGAACTCGAACTGTATAGTTCGGGTTCGTACCGAATTTTGGGGTGTCCGTGACACGGACCCGAACCCGGACATTTTCGTAAAAGTCCGGGTTCGGGTTCGGTGTTCGTCGCTTTCTTCGCGCTTTTGTGACGCTTTCTTGGCGCTTTTTGAAAGGCTGCAAAGCAGCCAATCAACAAGCGTCATACTACTTGCCCCAAGAGGCCATCACAGCCATGCCTACTATTGGCATGGCTGTGATTGGCCAGAGCACCATGTGACCCAGCCTCTATTTAAGCTGGAGTCACATAGCGCCGCCCGTCACTCTGCTCTGATTAGCGTAGGGAGAGGTTGCGGCTGCGACAGTAGGGCGAGATTAGGCAGATTAACTCCTCCAAAGGACTTGATTAACTGATCGATCTGCAGCTGTGGATCATTGAGCTGCTGATCCTCAATTGCTCACTGTTTTTAGGCTGCCCAGACCGTTTGTCAGTCACATTTTTCTGGGGTGATCGGCGGCCATTTTGTGTCTTGTGGTGCGCCAGCACAAGCTGCGACCAAGTGCATTTAACCCTCAATGGTGTGGTTGTTTTTTGGCTAAAGCCTACATCAGGGTGAAGCTGTCACACCAAGTGCATTTAACCAGCAATAGTCTGTTCATTTTTTGGCCATATACAAAATCAGGGGCAAGCTGCGCCTGTCACCAAGTGCATTTAACCCTCAATGGTGTGGTTGTTTTTTGGCTAAAGCCTACATCAGGGTGAAGCTGTCACACCAAGTGCATTTAACCAGCAATAGTCTGTTCATTTTTTGGCCATATACTAAATCAGGGGCAAGCTGCGCCTGTCACCAAGTGCATTTAACCCTCAATGGTGTGGTTGTTTTTTGGCTAAAGCCTACATCAGGGTGAAGCTGTCACACCAAGTGCATTTAACCAGCAATAGTCTGTTTATTTTTTGGCCATATCCCAGTCTAATTCTGTCACTAAATCCATACCGGTCACCCAGCGCCTAAATACTAGGCCTCAAATTTATATCCCGCTAAATCTGTCCTTAGTGCTGTAGCTGGGCGAGTTATTTAGTGTCCGTTCAAGCACATTTCTTGTTCTGGGTTGAAATACAATTCCCAATTTAGCAATTTCATAATTTAGTGGTTTCTGCTATATCAGAGCTATTTGAAATCTATCCCTAAAAGGGTATATAATATTCAAGGTGCACATTGGGTCATTCAGAATAACTTCACACACACCCGCTACTGTGTATTTCCAAGTCTAATTCTGGCACTAAACCCATACCTGTCACCCAGCGCCTAAATACTAGGCCTCAAATTTATATCCAGCTAAATCTGTCCCTAGTGCTGTAGCTGGGCGAGTTATTTAGTGTCCGTTCAAGCACATTTCTTGTTCTGGGTTGAAATACAATTCCCAATTTAGCAATTTCATAATTTAGTGGTTTCTGCTATATCAGAGCTATTTGAAATCTATCCCTAAAAGGGTATATAATATTCAAGGTGCACATTGGGTCATTCAGAATAACTTCACACACACCCGCTACTGTGTATTTCCAAGTCTAATTCTGGCACTAAACCCATACCTGTCACCCAGCGCCTAAATACTAGGCCTCAAATTTATATCCCGCTAAATCTGTCCTTAGTGCTGTAGCTGGGCGAGTTATTTAGTGTCCGTTCAAGCACATTTCTTGTTCTGGGTTGAAATACAATTCCCAATTTAGCAATTTCATAATTTAGTGGTTTCTGCTATATCAGAGCTATTTGAAATCTATCCCTAAAAGGGTATATAATATTCAAGGTGCACATTGGGTCATTCAGAATAACTTCACACACACCCGCTACTGTGTATTTCCAAGTCTAATTCTGGCACTAAACCCATACCTGTCACCCAGCGCCTAAATACTAGGCCTCAAATTTATATCCCGCTAAATCTGTCCTTAGTGCTGTAGCTGGGCGAGTTATTTAGTGTCCGTTCAAGCACATTTCTTGTTCTGGGTTGAAATACAATTCCCAATTTAGCAATTTCATAATTTAGTGGTTTCTGCTATATCAGAGCTATTTGAAATCTATCCCTAAAAGGGTATATAATATTCAAGGTGCACATTGGGTCATTCAGAATAACTTCACACACACCCGCTACTGTGTATTTCCAAGTCTAATTCTGGCACTAAACCCATACCTGTCACCCAGCGCCTAAATACTAGGCCTCAAATTTATATCCCGCTAAATCTGTCCTTAGTGCTGTAGCTGGGCGAGTTATTTAGTGTCCGTTCAAGCACATTTCTTGTTCTGGGTTGAAATACAATTCCCAATTTAGCAATTTCATAATTTAGTGGTTTCTGCTATATCAGAGCTATTTGAAATCTATCCCTAAAAGGGTATATAATATTCAAGGTGCACATTGGGTCATTCAGAATAACTTCACACACACCCGCTACTGTGTATTTCCAAGTCTAATTCTGGCACTAAACCCATACCTGTCACCCAGCGCCTAAATACTAGGCCTCAAATTTATATCCCGCTAAATCTGTCCCTAGTGCTGTAGCTGGGCGAGTTATTTAGTGTCCGTTCAAGCACATTTCTTGTTCTGGGTTGAAATACAATTCCCAATTTAGCAATTTCATAATTTAGTGGTTTCTGCTATATCAGAGCTATTTGAAATCTATCCCTAAAAGGGTATATAATATTCAAGGTGCACATTGGGTCATTCAGAATAACTTCACACACACCCGCTACTGTGTATTTCCAAGTCTAATTCTGGCACTAAACCCATACCTGTCACCCAGCGCCTAAATACTAGGCCTCAAATTTATATCCCGCTAAATCTGTCCTTAGTGCTGTAGCTGGGCGAGTTATTTAGTGTCCGTTCAAGCACATTTCTTGTTCTGGGTTGAAATACAATTCCCAATTTAGCAATTTCATAATTTAGTGGTTTCTGCTATATCAGAGCTATTTGAAATCTATCCCTAAAAGGGTATATAATATTCAAGGTGCACATTGGGTCATTCAGAATAACTTCACACACACCCGCTACTGTGTATTTCCAAGTCTAATTCTGGCACTAAACCCATACCTGTCACCCAGCGCCTAAATACTAGGCCTCAAATTTATATCCCGCTAAATCTGTCCTTAGTGCTGTAGCTGGGCGAGTTATTTAGTGTCCGTTCAAGCACATTTCTTGTTCTGGGTTGAAATACAATTCCCAATTTAGCAATTTCATAATTTAGTGGTTTCTGCTATATCAGAGCTATTTGAAATCTATCCCTAAAAGGGTATATAATATTCAAGGTGCACATTGGGTCATTCAGAATAACTTCACACACACCCGCTACTGTGTATTTCCAAGTCTAATTCTGGCACTAAACCCATACCTGTCACCCAGCGCCTAAATACTAGGCCTCAAATTTATATCCCGCTAAATCTGTCCTTAGTGCTGTAGCTGGGCGAGTTATTTAGTGTCCGTTCAAGCACATTTCTTGTTCTGGGTTGAAATACAATTCCCAATTTAGCAATTTCATAATTTAGTGGTTTCTGCTATATCAGAGCTATTTGAAATCTATCCCTAAAAGGGTATATAATATTCAAGGTGCACATTGGGTCATTCAGAATAACTTCACACACACCCGCTACTGTGTATTTCCAAGTCTAATTCTGGCACTAAACCCATACCTGTCACCCAGCGCCTAAATACTAGGCCTCAAATTTATATCCCGCTAAATCTGTCCCTAGTGCTGTAGCTGGGCGAGTTATTTAGTGTCCGTTCAAGCACATTTCTTGTTCTGGGTTGAAATACAATTCCCAATTTAGCAATTTCATAATTTAGTGGTTTCTGCTATATCAGAGCTATTTGAAATCTATCCCTAAAAGGGTATATAATATTCAAGGTGCACATTGGGTCATTCAGAATAACTTCACACACACCCGCTACTGTGTATTTCCAAGTCTAATTCTGGCACTAAACCGATACCTGTCACCCAGCGCCTAAATACTAGGCCTCAAATTTATATCCCGCTAAATCTGTCCCTAGTGCTGTAGCTGGGCGAGTTATTTAGTGTCCGTTCAAGCACATTTCTTGTTCTGGGTTGAAATACAATTCCCAATTTAGCAATTTCATAATTTAGTGGTTTCTGCTATATCAGAGCTATTTGAAATCTATCCCTAAAAGGGTATATAATATTCAAGGTGCACATTGGGTCATTCAGAATAACTTCACACACACCCGCTACTGTGTATTTCCAAGTCTAATTGTGGCACTAAACCCATACCTGTCACCCAGCGCCTAAATACTAGGCCTCAAATTTATATCCCGCTAAATCTGTCCTTAGTGCTGTAGCTGGGCGAGTTATTTAGTGTCCGTTCAAGCACATTTCTTGTTCTGGGTTGAAATACAATTCCCAATTTAGAAATTTCATAATTTAGTGGTTTCTGCTATATCAGAGCTATTTGAAATCTATCCCTAAAAGGGTATATAATATTCAAGGTGCACATAGGGTCATTCAGAATAACTTCACACACCCGCTACTGTGCATTTCCAAATCTAATTCTGTCACTAAACCCATACCTGTCACCCAGCGCCTAAATACTAGGCCTCAAATTTATATCCCGCTAAATCTCTCGTTACCGCTGTCCTGTTGTGGCTGGGAAAGTTATTTAGTGTCCGTCAAAGCACATTTTTTGTTCTGGGTTGAAATACAATTCCCAATTTAGCAATTTCATAATTTAGTCGTTTCTGCTATATCAGAGCTATTTGAAATCTATCCCTAAAAGGGTAGATCATATTGAAGGTGCACATAGGGTCATTCAGAATAACTTCACACACACGCTTCTGTGCATTTCCAAGTCTAATTCTGTCACTAAATCCATACCGGTCACCCAGCGCCTAAATACTAGGCCTCAAATTTATATCCCGCTGAATTTGAATACAATACATTGGGCCAAATAATATATTTGTTGTTGTGGTGAACCATAACAATGAGAAAAACATCTAGTAAGGGACGCGGACGTGGACATGGTCGTGGTGGTGTTAGTGGACCCTCTGGTGCTGGGAGAGGACGTGGCCGTTCTGCCACATCCACACGTCCTAGTGTACCAACTACCTCAGGTCCCAGTAGCCGCCAGAATTTACAGCGATATATGGTGGGGCCCAATGCCGTTCTAAGGATGGTAAGGCCTGAGCAGGTACAGGCATTAGTCAATTGGGTGGCCGACAGTGGATCCAGCACGTTCACATTATCTCCCACCCAGTCTTCTGCAGAAAGCGCACAGATGGCGCCTGAAAACCAACCCCATCAGTCTGTCACATCACCCCCATGCATACCAGGGAAACTGTCTCAGCCTCAAGTTATGCAGCAGTCTCTTATGCTGTTTGAAGACTCCGCTGGCAGGGTTTCCCAAGGGCATCCACCTAGCCCTTCACCAGCGGTGAAAGACATAGAATGCACTGACGCACAACCACTTATGTTTCCTGATGATGAGGACATGGGAATACCACCTCAGCATGTCTCTGATGATGACGAAACACAGGTGCCAACTGCTGCGTCTTTCTGCAGTGTGCAGACTGAACAGGAGGTCAGGGATCAAGACTGGGTGGAAGACGATGCAGGGGACGATGAGGTCCTAGACCCCACATGGAATGAAGGTCGTGCCACTGACTTTCACAGTTCGGAGGAAGAGGCAGTGGTGAGACCGAGCCAACAGCGTAGCAAAAGAGGGAGCAGTGGGCAAAAGCAGAACACCCGCCGCCAAGAGACTCCGCCTGCTACTGACCGCCGCCATCTGGGACCGAGCACCCCAAAGGCAGCTTCAAGGAGTTCCCTGGCATGGCACTTCTTCAAACAATGTGCTGACGACAAGACCCGAGTGGTTTGCACGCTGTGCCATCAGAGCCTGAAGCGAGGCATTAACGTTCTGAACCTGAGCACAACCTGCATGACCAGGCACCTGCATGCAAAGCATGAACTGCAGTGGAGTAAACACCTTAAAACCAAGGAAGTCACTCAGGCTCCCCCTGCTACCTCTTCTGCTGCTGCCGCCTCGGCCTATTCTGCTGCTGCCGCCTCGGCCTCTTCCTCCGCCTCTGGAGGAACGTTGGCACCTGCCGCCCAGCAAACAGGGGATGTACCACCAACACCACCACCACCACCTCCGTCACCAAGCGTCTCAACCATGTCACACGCCAGCGTTCAGCTCTCCATCTCACAAACATTTGATAGAAAGCGTAAATTCCCACCTAGCCACCCTCGATCCCTGGCCCTGAATGCCAGCATTTCTAAACTACTGGCCTATGAAATGCTGTCATTTAGGCTGGTGGACACAGACAGCTTCAAACAGCTCATGTCGCTTGCTGTCCCACAGTATGTTGTTCCCAGCCGGCACTACTTCTCCAAGAGAGCCGTGCCTTCCCTGCACAACCAAGTATCCGATAAAATCAAGTGTGCACTGCGCAACGCCATCTGTGGCAAGGTCCACCTAACCACAGATACGTGGACCAGTAAGCACGGCCAGGGACGCTATATCTCCCTAACTGCACACTGGGTAAATGTAGTGGCAGCTGGGCCCCAGGCGGAGAGCTGTTTGGCGCACGTCCTTCCGCCGCCAAGGATCGCAGGGCAACATTCTTTGCCTCCTGTTGCCACCTCCTCCTTCTCGGCTTCCTCCTCCTCTTCTTCCACCTGCTCATCCAGTCAGCCACACACCTTCACCACCAACTTCAGCACAGCCCGGGGTAAACGTCAGCAGGCCATTCTGAAACTCATATGTTTGGGGGACAGGCCCCACACCGCACAGGAGTTGTGGCGGGGTATAGAACAACAGACCGACGAGTGGTTGCTGCCGGTGAGCCTCAAGCCCGGCCTGGTGGTGTGTGATAATGGGCGAAATCTCGTTGCAGCTCTGGGACTAGCCAATTTGACGCACATCCCTTGCTTGGCGCATGTGCTGAATTTGGTGGTGCAGAAGTTCATTCACAACTACCCCGACATGTCAGAGCTGCTGCATAAAGTGCGGGCCGTCTGTTCGCGCTTCCGGCGTTCACATCCTGCTGCTGCTCGCCTGTCTGCGCTACAGCGTAACTTCGGCCTTCCCGCTCACCGCCTCATATGCGACGTGCCCACCAGGTGGAACTCCACCTTGCACATGCTGGACAGACTGTGCGAGCAGCAGCAGGCCATAGTGGAGTTTCAGCTGCAGCACGCACGGGTCAGTCGCACTACAGAACAGCACCACTTCACCACCAATGACTGGGCCTCCATGCGAGACCTGTGTGCCCTGTTGCGCTGTTTCGAGTACTCCACCAACATGGCCAGTGGCGATGACACCGTTATCAGCGTTACAATACCACTTCTATGTCTCCTTGAGAAAACACTTAGGGCGATGATGGAAGAGGAGGTGGCCCAGGAGGAGGAGGAGGAGGAGGAAGAGGGGTCATTTTTAGCACTTTCAGGCCAGTCTCTTCGAAGTGACTCAGAGGGAGGTTTTTGGCAACAGCAGAGGCCAGGTACAAATGTGGCCAGCCAGGGCCCACTACTGGAGGACGAGGAGGACGAGGATGAGGAGGAGGTGGAGGAGGATGAGGATGAAGCATGGTCACAGCGGGGTGGCACCCAACGCAGCTCGGGTCCATCACTGGTGCGTGGCTGGGGGGAAAGGCAGGACGATGACGATACGCCTCCCACAGAGGACAGCTTGTCCTTACCCCTGGGCAGCCTGGCACACATGAGCGACTACATGTTGCAGTGCCTGCGCAACGACAGCAGAGTTGCCCACATTTTAACCTGTGCGGACTACTGGGTTGCCACCCTGCTGGATCCACGCTACAAAGACAATGTGCCCACCTTACTTCCTGCACTGGAGCGTGATAGGAAGATGCGCGAGTACAAGCGCACGTTGGTAGACGCGCTACTGAGAGCATTCCCAAATGTCACAGGGGAACAAGTGGAAGCCCAAGGCCAAGGCAGAGGAGGAG
This sequence comes from Bufo gargarizans, assembly GCF_014858855.1. NCBI lineage: Eukaryota > Metazoa > Chordata > Amphibia > Anura > Bufonidae > Bufo > Bufo gargarizans. The sequence continues at coordinate 202,484,732 of NC_058084.1, read as the reverse complement.
CAAGAGGTCGCCAAGGCAGCTGTGTCACGGCCAGCTCCTCTGAGGGCAGGGTTAGCATGGCAGAGATGTGGAAAACTTTTGTCAACACGCCACAGCTAACTGCACCACCACCTGATACGCAACGTGTTAGCAGGAGGCAACATTTCACTAACATGGTGGAACAGTACGTGTGCACACCCCTCCACGTACTGACTGATGGTTCGGCCCCATTCAACTTCTGGGTCTCTAAATTGTCCACGTGGCCAGAGCTAGCCTTTTATGCCTTGGAGGTGCTGGCCTGCCCGGCAGCCAGCGTTTTGTCTGAACGTGTATTCAGCACGGCAGGGGGCGTCATTACAGACAAACGCAGCCGCCTGTCTACAGCCAATGTGGACAAGCTGACGTTCATAAAAATGAACCAGGCATGGATCCCACAGGACCTGTCCGTCCCTTGTCCAGATTAGACATTAACTACCTCCCCATAACCATATATTATTGGACTCCAGGGCACTTCCTCATTCAATCCTATTTTTATTTTCATTTTACCATTATATTGCGAGGCTACCCAAAGTTGAATGAACCTCTCCTCTGCCTGTGTGCTAGGCCTAAATATATGCCAATGGACTGTTGCAGTGGTGGCTGACGTGAAGCCTCATTCTCTGCTATGACATGCAGACTAATTCTCTGCTGACATGAAGCCAGATTGTCTGTTACGGGACCTCTCTCCTCTGCCTGTGTGTGTGCTGGGCCTAAATATATGCCAATGGACTGTTGCAGTGGTGGCTGACGTGAAGCCTCATTCTCTGCTATGACATGCAGACTAATTCTCTGCTGACATGAAGACAGATTCTCTGTTACGGGACCTCTCTCCTCTGCCTGTGTGTGTGCTGGGCCTAAATATATGCCAATGGACTGTTGCAGTGGTGGCTGACGTGAAGCCTCATTCTCTGCTATGACATGCAGACTAATTCTCTGCTGACATGAAGCCAGATTGTCTGTTACGGGACCTCTCTCCTCTGCCTGTGTGTGTGCTGGGCCTAAATATATGCCAATGGACTGTTGCAGTGGTGGCTGACGTGAAGCCTCATTCTCTGCTATGACATGCAGACTAATTCTCTGCTGACATGAAGACAGATTCTCTGTTACGGGACCTCTCTCCTCTGCCTGTGTGTGTGCTGGGCCTAAATATATGCCAATGGACTGTTGCAGTGGTGGCTGACGTGAAGCCTCATTCTCTGCTATGACATGCAGACTAATTCTCTGCTGACATGAAGCCAGATTGTCTGTTACGGGACCTCTCTCCTCTGCCTGTGTGTGTGCTGGGCCTAAATATATGCCAATGGACTGTTGCAGTGGTGGCTGACGTGAAGCCTCATTCTCTGCTATGACATGCAGACTAATTCTCTGCTGACATGAAGACAGATTCTCTGTTACGGGACCTCCCTCCTCTGCCTGGGTGCTGGGCCTAAATATATGCCAATGGACTGTTGCAGTGGTGGCTGACGTGAAGCCTCATTCTCTGCTATGACATGCAGACTAATTCTCTGCTGACATGAAGACAGATTCTCTGTTACGGGACCTCCCTCCTCTGCCTGGGTGCTGGGCCTAAATATATGCCAATGGACTGTTGCAGTGGTGGGTGACGTGAAGCCTCATTCTCTGCTATGACATGCAGACTGATTCTCTGCTGACATGAAGCCAGATTGTCTGTTACGGGACCTCCCTCCTCTGCCTGGGTGCTGGGCCTAAATATATGCCAATGGACTGTTGCAGTGGTGGCTGACGTGAAGCCTCATTCTCTGCTATGACATGCAGACTGATTCTCTGCTGACATGAAGCCAGATTGTCTGTTACGGGACCTCTCTCCTCTGCCTGTGTGCTAGGCCTAAATATATGCCAATGGACTGTTGCAGTGGTGGCTGACGTGAAGCCTCATTCTCTGCTATGACATGCAGACTGATTCTCTGCTGACATGAAGCCAGATCGTCTGTTACGGGACCTCTCTGCTCTGCCTGTGTGCTAGGCCTAAATATATGCCAATGGACTGTTGCAGTGGTGGGTGACGTGAAGCCTCATTCTCTGCTATGACATGCAGACTGATTCTCTGCTGTCATGAAGCCAGATTGTCTGTTACGGGACCTCTCTGCTCTGCCTGTGTGCTAGGCCTAAATATATGCCAATGGACTGTTGCAGTGGTGGGTGACGTGAAGCCTCATTCTCTGCTATGACATGCAGACTGATTCTCTGCTGACATGAAGCCAGATTGTCTGTTACGGGACCTCTCTCCTCTGCCTGTGTGCTAGGCCTAAATATATGCCAATGGACTGTTGCAGTGGTGGCTGACGTGAAGCCTCATTCTCTGCTATGACATGCAGACTAATTCTCTGCTGACATGAAGCCAGATTGTCTGTTACGGGACCTCTCTCCTCTGCCTGGGTGCTGGGCCTAAATTTATGACAATGGACTGTTGCAGTGGTGGCTGACGTGAAGCCTGATTCTCTGCTATGACATGCAGACTGATTCTCTGCTGACATGAAGCCAGATCCTCTGTTACGGGACCTCTCTCCTCTGCCTGTGTGTGTGCTGGGCCTAAATATATGCCAATGGACTGTTGCAGTGGTGGCTGACGTGAAGCCTCATTCTCTGCTATGACATGCAGACTGATTCTCTGCTGACATGAAGCCAGATTCTCTGTTACGGGACCTCTCTCCTCTGCCTGTGTGTGTGCTGGGCCTAAATATATGCCAATGGACTGTTGCAGTGGTGGCTGACGTGAAGCCTCATTCTCTGCTATGACATGCAGACTAATTCTCTGCTGACATGAAGACAGATTCTCTGTTACGGGACCTCCCTCCTCTGCCTGGGTGCTGGGCCTAAATATATGCCAATGGACTGTTGCAGTGGTGGCTGACGTGAAGCCTCATTCTCTGCTATGACATGCAGACTAATTCTCTGCTGACATGAAGACAGATTCTCTGTTACGGGACCTCTCTCCTCTGCCTGGGTGCCGGGGCCTAAATATCTGAGAATGGACTGTTCCAGTGGTGGGTGACGGGAAGCCAGATTCTCTGCTATGGAACCTCTCTCCAATTGATTTTGGTTAATTTTTATTTATTTAATTTTTATTTTAATTCATTTCCCTATCCACATTTGTTTGCAGGGGATTTACCTACATGTTGCTGCCTTTTGCAGCCCTCTAGCTCTTTCCTGGGCTGTTTTACAGCCTTTTTAGTGCCGAAAAGTTCGGGTCCCCATTGACTTCAATGGGGTTCGGGTTCGGGACGAAGTTCGGATCGGGTTCGGATCCCGAACCCGAACATTTCCGGGATGTTCGGCCGAACTTCTCGAACCCGAACATCCAGGTGTTCGCTCAACTCTACTCGTGACACATTGTACTTCATAACAGTGGTAAATTTGAGTCAAAATATTTCATTTTTATTTATAAAAAAATACCAAATTTACCAAAAATTGGGAAAAATTCATAATTTTCTAAATTTATATTTCTCTGCTTTTAAAACAGATAGTAATACCTCCTAAAATAGTTTACTTTACATTTCCCATATGTCTACTTCATGTTTGGATCATTTTGTAAATGACATTCACTGGTCACACAGCTCCCCAAACATAGCACTAAGGAAGACAAGGGCGGCACTCACAGTCGCCTTATCCTGCTGATGCACACATATATGTAGTCTGCTCCCTACCTTATACCGAATTGGAATAAAGAAACCACTTCTGCAAGTACTGGTGAGTGCCGCCCTTGTCTTCTTTATGCACAAATAATTCACAATAGTAACAATCTAGTTGCATGTTGGGCTGAGCACCACTGTTAGCAGTCAATGCCATATATATATCTCTGCCAAGTACTCTGGTGACGTTTACTCCAATACCAAGGGACTTGTATCATCAGTGCAGTGCCACTCCATCTACTCTACAACTCCCATTGATTATTTGAACTGTGCTCACAATTTGTCTGTTTGCGGAGTAGAGCACGCACTCTTTCCCCTGTCTTAAATGGAAGTCACCACAGAAGAGGAACGAGCGGATTTATCCACAGGTAGAGAAGGAGCAGACACATATTTTACTGAGTGCAATCAGAAAGACATCATTGCAACAATGAGCACTAAGGCACTAGAAAACAAAAGGAATTACTTAGTAGAGAGAGCAAGTGGATCATGCGCGCAGGAGCAATGGGTCCGTTAGGTCTTAATAATAAGATCGAAAATGACATTCACTGGTCACACAGCTCCCCAAACATAGCACTAAGGAAGACAAGGGCGGCACTCACAGTCGCCTTATCCTGCTGATGCACACATATATGTAGTCTGCTCCCTACCTTATACCGAATTGGAATAAAGAAACCACTTCGGCAAGTACCAGTGAGTGCCAACCTTGTCTTCTTTATGCACAAATAATTTTCAATAGTAACAATCTAGTAACATGTTGGGCTGAGCACCACTGTTAGCAGTCAATGCCGTATATATCTCTGCCAAGTACTCTGGTGACGTTTTCTCCAATATCAAGGTTGCTCCTGGGGGGCCCAAGGCAGCTGCCTCTTGAGCCCTGCTAGCTACTGCCCCGGGTGTCAAGCTGTCTGTGTACTTTAACGTTGTGATCTAGGACCTTAATGACATCATCACCATGTGACTAGTAACCTAGCAATTACTGGTCACATGGCTATAAGGTCATCACATAACAGATTTATTTAACCAATCATTAGTAACAGGAGTCATCCCGGAAGATTGGAAATTGGCAAATGTCGTGCCCATTCACAAGAAAGGTAGTAGGGAGGAATCGAGCAACTATAGACCAGTGAGTCTGACATCAATAGTAGGCAAATTAATGGAAACCCTATTAAAGGATAGGATTGTGGAACATCTAAAATCCCATGGATTGCAAGATGAAAAACAGCATGGGTTTACTTCAGGGAGATCATGTCAAACAAATCTTATAGATTTTTTTGACTGGGTGACTAAAATAATAGACGGTGGAGGTGCAGTAGACATCGCATATCTAGATTTTAGTAAGGCTTTTGACACTGTCCCACATAGAAGACTTATCAATAAACTGCAGTCATTGAGCATGGACTCCCATATTGTTGAGTGGATTAGGCAGTGGCTGAGTGACAGGCAACAGAGGGTTGTAGTCAATGGAGAACATTCAAAACAAGGTCATGTTACCAGTGGGGTTCCACAGGGATCTGTACTGGGACCAATTTTGTTTAATATCTTCATAAGTGATATTGCAAAAGGCCTCGATGGTAAGGTTTGTCTTTTTGCTGATGACACAAAGATATGTAGCAGGGTTGATGTTCCTGGAGGGAAACGCCAAATGGAAAAGGACTTAGGAAAACTAGAAGAATGGTCAGAACTCTGGCAACTGAAATTTAATGTGGATAAGTGCAAGATAATGCACCTGGGGCGTAAAAACCCAAGGGCAGAATATAGAATATTCGACACAGTCCTGACCTCAGTATCTGAGGAAAGGGATTTAGGAGTAATTATTTCAGAAGACTTAAAGGTGGGAAGACAATGTAATAAAGCAGCACGAAATGCCAGCAGAATGCTTGGATGTATAGGGAGAGGTATAAGCAGTAGAAAGAGTGAAGTGCTTATGCCGCTGTACAGAACACTAGTGAGACCTCACTTGGAGTATTGTGCGCAGTACTGGAGGCCATATCTCCAGAAGGATATAGATACTCTAGAGAGAGTTCAGAGAAGAGCTACTAAACTGGTCCATGGATTGCAGGATAAAACTTACCAGGAAAGGTTAAAAGACCTTAATATGTATAGCTTGGAAGAAAGAAGAGACCGAGGGGATATGATAGAAACTTTTAAATACATAAAGGGAATCAACTCGGTAAAGGAGGAGAGCATATTTAAAAGAAGAAAAACTACCACAAGAGGACACAGTTTTAAATTAGAGGGGCAAAGGTTTAAAAGTAATATAAGGAAGTATTACTTTACTGAGAGGGTAGTGGATGCATGGAATAGCCTTCCTGCAGAAGTGGTAGCTGCAAATACAGTGAAGGAGTTTAAGCATGCATGGGATAGGCATAAGGCCATCCTTCATATAAGATAGGGCCGGGGCTATTCATAGGATTCAGATATATTGGGCAGACTAGATGGGCCAAATGGTTCTTATCTGCCGACACATTCTATGTTTCTATGTTTCTATCACAAGTCCTATCAGGAGTGTTGCAGAAGTTAACTGTGGAGCTTTTTTGTGTGAAGATTACATCAGAAAAAGGTTACAGGGGCTGTTATGTTAATATACTGTAAACTACTGTATAGTGGGGTTCTGTATACTGTGGGGGGCTGTATATTGTGTGGGACTGTATACTGTGTGGTGGGCTGTATACTGTGTGGGGCTGTATACTGTGGGGGGCCTGTATACTGTGGGGGCTGTATACTGTGTGGTGGGCTGTATACTGTGTGGGGGCCTGTATACTGTGTGGTGGGCTGTATACTGTGTGGGGCTGTATACTGTGGGGGGCCTGTATACTGTGGGGGCTGAATACTGTGTGGTGGGCTGTATACTGTGTGGGGGCCTGTATACTGTGTGGGGGCCTGTCTACTGTGTGGTGGACTGTATACTGTGTGGTGGGCTGTATACTGTGTGGTGGGCTGTATACTGTGTGGGGGACTGTATACTGTGTGGGGGCTGTATACTGTGTGGGGGGGCTGTATACTGTGGGGGGGGGCTGTATACTGTGTGGGGGCCTGTATACTGTGTGGTGGGCTGTATACTGTGTGGGGGCCTGTATACTGTGGGGGGCCTTATACTGTGTGGTGGGCTGTATACTGTGTTGGGGCTGTATACTGTGGGGGGGCCTGTATACTGTGGGGGGGCCTTATACTGTGTGGTGGGCTGTATACTGTGTGGGGGGCTGTATACTGTGTGGGGGGGGGCTGTACACTGTGGGGGGCTGTATACTGTGTGGGGGCCTGTATACTGTGGGGGCCTGTATAGTGTGGGGGGCTGTATAGTGTGGGGGGGGCCTGTATAGTGTGGGGGCTGTATATTGTGGAGTGCTATACTGCTGTTCTGTATACTGTGGGTGCGGTATAGTGTGGAGTGCTATACTGCTGTACTGTATAGTGTGGGGGGCTGTATCGTGTATAGTTTGGTGTGCTGCATACAGTGAGGTGTTGTATACTGTGGGGTGCTCTATACTGTGGGATGCTATACTGCTCTACTATATACTGTGGGGTACTGTATAGTGTGGGGTGCTATACTGCATACTGTGTGGTGCTGCATACTATAGGGTGCTATACTGCATATTGTGGGGTGCTGGGGTGCACTGTAACACTAGGGTGAGCCGAGCCCTGGTCTCCTTCCTGCAGAGCAGTGCCAACTTCCAGCCTGAGCCCAGCTGCCCAGAACACTGATCCTGAGCCGCTGGAGTCTTCAGAACTGGAAGTATTTACAGTCATTCACTGTACTCTACCAGATGTGTGGATTTTTGTGTGTGTGTGTGTTGTGGTGGAGGGCGTGATTGCCTGCTAAGGTGTGGGAAGGCGGGATCCAGGGGGCCCAAGTAAATTTTTGCCCAGGGTCCAATCAATATTAAAGACGGCCCTGTCGTCAGTGCAGTGCCACTCCATCTACTCTCCAACTCCCATAGCACTAAGGAAGGGCTATGGATGTGTGAGGAGTACTGAAGGGGGTTAACTCTGCAGCTGAGGAGGAAGGGCAGGCTAATCCACAGCTTTGATCTCCTCAGCACTAGAGAAGGAGAATTACAAGTAGCTCAGTTCTTATCAACTGTGTGTTTACTCACAGTGACAGTTTTACTGCAGGACGAAATTGTTTGTCCTAGTGCATTAAGTACCTGCAAGTTAGGACAAGCATTCTCGTCCAAGGTCCTGAACGTGTTAAGTGGTCATTCCTTCTCCTTTATTTAGTCTGGCCTCACCCATCATGCTATGCGATTGATAGCTCCTTGTTTGTGGAAGTCCTGGTGTTGGTTCTCTCTGAGTTCCTGCTTGTCCGCATACTTCTGGACGGTAAGTGTATCTTCTTTGTTGTTTTCCTCTACCTCCTGATATTAGGCCTGAGGGGGTCTCCTATTCCTTCATCTGGGAAGGAATAGGACATCCATGTCCTGAGACTATGTGCAGGGCCCTGTAGGGTAAGATTGGGCTTAGGTTCCTGCATATGAACATTCCTACCATCAAGGTCTGTTCATACTGATAGCAGTCAGGGCTAGGCGTAGGAACTCACTAGGTAGGACCATTTCCCTTTCCCTAGGTTTCAGGCCTAATACCTTTTCCCTTCCCTTCTGTGTTCAGTGTGGAGTGTATTTACCACATTGTGCGGTGACAACAGGGAGAACACACAGCAGGCACATGGTTGAAGACACAGAGGGCACAGAGTTGAACACACAGAGGGCTCAGGGAGCACACACAGAGGGAACAGGGAGGACACACAGATGGAACAGGGAGGACACACAGACAGGCCACAGGGAGCACACACAGGGGGCACACGGAGCACAGACAGAGGGCACAGGGAGAACACACAGGGAGCACAGGGAGAACACACAGGGGGCACACACAGGGAGAACATACAGGGGGCACACATGGGGGGCACAGGGAGAACACACAGGGAGCACACACATGGGCCACAGAGGAAACACAGAGCTGACAGTGGGAACTCACAGATTAGTGACCATCAGTACTTGAGGGCAGTGCAGGGCTGGTACAATGAGTGTGGTCACCAGCATCTCTTTTCCACAGACACTGCTGCATGTTTTTTACTCAATAGACTTATTAGCTGGGTAGAGAACAGGCGCTATGATAAGAGAGGGTCCTAGAGCCCCCTGCAGTCCAGGAGCTGAGGTCAGGAAGAGTTCAACCTGTCTCCAGCAGCATTCTATATTTAGGGGGACATAGAGAGAAACAAGTGGAGTTGGTTGGGGATGTGTGAAAGTTGCAAGGAGGGATTTGATAGATCCTGATGTAATCTTGTAGGCCAGTTTCTGTTTTTGCATTTTTGTTTTTTTACTTCCTGCCTTCCTGGAGCCATAACCTTTTTACTAGTCCATTCACATAGCCAAATGAGGGGTTGTTTTTGGTGGACATGTACTTTCTAATGGCATCAATTAATATTGCATACAATGTAGTGGGAAGCTGAAATAATATTCCCAATGGGAAGTAGTTGTAAAAAGAAGATGCAATTCCACCACAGTTTTATGGGTTTTATTTTTATAACGGTCCTTAAGTGATAAAACTGACCTGTTTGCTTCATTCTCGGTCAGTATGATTACAGGGATACCACATTTATATTGTTTTTCTTGTTTCTTAACCCCTTCAACCCCGGGCCTGTTTTCACCTTCCTGCCCAGGCCATTTTTTGCAAATCTGACATGTGTCACTTTATGTGATGATTACTTTAAAACGCTTTTACTTATACAGGCCCTTCTGAGATTGTTTTCTCGTCACATATTGTACGTCATGACAGTAGTAAAAATAAGTTAAAAACAAACATTTTTATTCATAAAAAATACAAAATTTACCAAAAATTTTGAAAAATTTTAAATTTCCAAATTTCTATTTCTCCATTTTTATAATAGATAGTAATATCTTCAAAAATAGTAATTACTTTACATTTCCCATATGTCTACTTCATGGTTGTATCATTTGGAAAATGACATTTTATTTTTTGGGGGCGTTAGAAGGTCCTTTCCTGGCCCCCGAAATGCGTCTGGTTATTGTACTCGGACAACAGCTGATGAAAAAACTTACGAGACCCTAACATCCCGACAATTGAACTTTGACTCTGCCGGAAGTATACCCTTCTTTGCTAGTGTGGAGGAAACACCTTGTTACTCATCAACCAGGTCCAGGCTTGCAGCATCGGTGAATATCATCAGAAGACTTCTCACGCCGAGAGCTATACGCTCATTTCAACCACCTCAAGCAAGCGACCAGACTCAGGTACCGCCGAATCTAATCTAGTGAGCCTCGTGGGACGCCACGGTTATACTCACATTAGACGGCGTATAACAGGTGTACTATACCCATTCATATGTCCACCTAGCTATATTGAATCAAAGCATTTTATACGAAGTGAACTAATACAGGGATACTAATCTGCTTTTGACTATTGATAACTATTGGATACCATATCTGGCGCATCTATTGTACTAACCAGTGACTTATCGCATATTCATTACAATATTCCGATCTGGACACTTCATTTGGCGTACTCCCCGAACTGATCAGTAGTCTACCAAATATTTAATCCAATCATCTGAATATGTACTGTGAATAATTGCTTTTAGGCCTATTATATATTTTTTAATATTGTCTAAGTTATATATATGACTGCATTTTATTATAGGTGTATGTATTTTTGAATATCAATTTTATATACCATATTATTATTGATTCCGCTGCATTTTAGATATATAAATATTAAATAAATATTTTGCTATATATCCGTTTGTTCTCTAATTGGTCCAGCTGGTGAGTGCTCAGTCTTCCTACACATTCCTACAGATATGATTTTTTATTGCTCTATATTACGTTTTTTTATGAGGCAAGGTAACAAAAAAAAGGATGTTTTGCCACCGTTTTTATTTTTTATTTTTACAGTGTTTACCTGAGAGATTAGGTCATGTGACTTTTTTATAGAGCAGATCGTTACGCACGTGGCAATACCTAATATGTCTATTTTTTCTTATTTATTTAAGTTTTATACAATAATAGCATCTTTGAAACTGAAATAATGATATTTTAGTGTCTCATAGTCTGAGAGCCATAGCTTTTTAATTTTTTGACCGATCGTCTTAGGTAGGGTCTAATTTCTTTCAGGATGAGGTGACGGTCTGATTGGGACTATTTTGGGGGGCATACACCTTTTTGATCACTTGCTGTTGCAATTTTTGTGATGCAATGTGACAAAAATTGCTTTTTTAAATGTATTTTTTACGGTGTTCATCTGAGTGTTTAGGTCATGTAATATTTTTATAGAGCTATTTGTTATGGACGTGGCGATACCTAATATGTATACTTTTTTTTTTTTTACTTTAGCACAATAATAGCAGTTTTGAAGCAAAAAATAATCATATTTTAGTGTCTCCATAGTCTGAGAGCCATAGATTTTTTATTTTTTGACCGATTCTCTTAGGTAGGGTCTCATTTTTTGCAGGGTGAGGTACTATTTTGGGGGGCACACACCTTTTTGATCACTTGCTGTTGCAATTTTTGTGAAGTAATGTGACAAAAATGTTTTTCTTTTTGTTTTTTTAATTTATTTTGACGGTGTTCATCTGAGTGGTTAGGTCATGAATTATTTTTATAGAGCTGTTTGTTACAGACGTGGCGATACCTAATATGTATATATTTTTTTATGTATTTCAGTTTAGCAAAATAATAGCAGTTTTGAAACAGAAAAAATGATGTTTTAGTGTCTCCATGTTCTGAGAGCTATAGTTTTTTTTATTTTTTGGGTGATTGTCTTAGGTAGAGGCAAATTTTTTGCAGGATGAGGTGAGAGTTTTATTGATACCATTTTGGGGGGCATATGCCTTTTTGATCGCTAGGTGTTGCACTTTTTATTACACTGTTTTTATTTTTATTTTTTTATGGTATTTATCGGACAGGGTGGATCATGTGATATAATTATAAAGCCGGTCATTACGGACGTGGTGATACCTAATATGTGTGGGTTTTGTTTTTTGTTTTCAGTTTTTTTATTATTATTTTTTTACTTTATTAATTTTATTACATTATTAGTTTTATTTAAAAAAAACACTATTTTTTTTTACTTTACTTTATTTATGACATTTACTTTTGGGCATCTGATCCTCTCTACCAATGCATTACAATACATCTGTATTGTAATGCATTGCCTGTTAGTGTATGACATACATAGAGTCATACACTAACAGGTTGTCTAGGAGAACCAGCCTGATGCTGGATCTCCTTGGCTCCCATAGAATGGTGGATAGAGGTAAAAAATTTAACCTTATTTAACCACTTCAACCCCGCTAGCTAAAACCCCTTTCATGACCAGGCCACTTTTTACACTTCTGCACTACACTACTTTCACCGTTTATCGCTCGGTCATGCAACTTACCACCCAAATTCATTTTACCTCCTTTTCTTCTTACTAATAGAGCTTTCATTTGGTGGTATTTTATTGCTGCTGACATTTTAACTTTTTTTGTTATTAATCAAAATGTAACGATTTTTTTGCAAAAAAATGACATTTTTCACTTTCAGCTGTAAAATTTTGCAAAAAAAACGACATCCATATATAAATTTTTCGCTAAATGTATTGTTCTACATGTCTTTGATAAAAAAAAATATGTTTGGGCAAAAAAAAAAATGGTTTGGGTAAAAGTTATAGCGTTTACAAACTATGGTACAAAAATGTGAATTTCCGCTTTTTGAAGCAGCTCTGACTTTCTGAGCACCTCTCATGTTTCCTGAGGTTCTACAATGCCCAGACAGTAGAAAACCCCCACAAATGACCCCATTTCGGAAAGTAGACACCCTAAGGTATTCGCTGATGGGCATAGTCAGTTCATAGAACTTTTTATTTTTTGTCAGAAGTTAGCGGAAAATGATGATTTTTATTTTAATTTTTTTTTTCTTACAAAGTCTCATATTCCACTAACTTGCGACAAAAAATAAAAAATTCTAGGAACTCGCCATGCCCCTCACGGAATACCTTGGGGTGTCTTCTTTCCAAAATGGGGTCACTTGTGGGGTAGTTATACTGCCCTGGCAATTTAGGGGCCCAAATGTGTGAGAAGTACTTTGCAATCAAAATGTGTAAAAAATGGCCTGCGAAATCCGAAAGGTGCACTTTGGAATATGTGCCCCTTTGCCCACCTTGGCTGCAAAAAAGTGTCACACATCTGGTATCGCCGTACTCAGGAGAAGTTGGGAATGTGTTTTGGGGTGTCATTTTACATATACCCATGCTGGGTGAGAGAAATATCTTGGCAAAAGACAACTTTTCCAATTTTTTTATACAAAGTTGGCATTTGACCAAGATATTTTTCTCACCCAGCATGGGTATATGTAAAATGACACCCCAAAACACATTCCCCAACTTCTCCTGAGTACGGCGATACCAGATGTGTGACACTTTTTTGCAGCCAAGGTGGGCAAAGGGGCACATATTCCAAAGTGCACCTTTTGGATTTCGCAGGCCATTTTTTACACATTTTGATTGCAAAGTTCTTCTCACACATTTGGGCCCCTAAATTGCCAGGGCAGTATAACTACGCCACAAGTGACCCCATTTTGGAAAGAAGACACCCCAAGGTATTCCGTGAGGGGCATGGCGAGTTCCTAGAATTTTTTATTTTTTGTCGCAAGTTAGTGGAATATGAGACTTTGTAAGGAAAAAAGAAAAAAAAAGAAAAATCATCATTTTCCGCTAACTTGTGACAAAAAATAAAAAATTCTAGGAACTCGCCGTGCCCCTCACGGAATACCTTGGGGTGTCTTCTTTCCAAAATGGGGTCACTTGTGGCGTAGTTATACTGCCCTGGCAATTTAGGGGCCCAAATGTGTGAGAAGTACCTTGCAATCAAAATCTGTAAAAAATGGCCTGCGAAATCCGAAAGGTGCACTTTGGAATGTGTGCCCCTTTGCCCACCTTGGCTGCAAAAAAGTGTCACACATCTGGTATCGCCGTACTCAGGAGAAGTTGGGGAATGTGTTTTGGGGTGTCATTTTACATATACCCATGCTGGGTGAGAGAAATATCTTGGCAAAAGATAACTTTTCCCATTTTTTTATACAAAGTTGGCATTTGACCAAGATATTTTTCTCACCCAGCATGGGTATATGTAAAATGACACCCCAAAACACATTGCCCAACTTCTCCTGAGTACGGCGATACCAGATGTGTGACACTTTTTTGCAGCCTAGATGTGCAAAGGTGCCCAAATTCCTTTTAGGAGGGTATTTTTAGACATTTGGATCCCAGACTTCTTCTCACACTTTCGGGCCCCCAAAAAGCCAGGGCAGTATAAATACCCCACATGTGACCCCACTTTGGAAAGAAGACACCCCAAGGTATTCAATGAGGGGCCTGGCGAGTTCATAGAAATTATTATTTTTTGCATAAGTTAGCGGAAATTGATTTTTTTTTTTTTTTCTCACAAAGTCTCACTTTCTGCTAACTTATGACAAAAATTTCAATCTTTCATGGACTCAATATGCCCCTCACGGAATACCTTGGGGTGTCTTCTTTCCGAAATGGGGTCACATGTGGGGTATTTATACTGCCCTGGTTTTTTAGGGGCCCTAAAGCGTAAGAAGAAGTCTGGAATATAAATGTCTAAAAATGTTTACGCATTTGGATTCCGTGAGGGGTATGGTGAGTTCATGTGAGATTTTATTTTTTGACACAAGTTAGTGGAATATGAGACTTTGTAAGAAAAAACAAACAAAAATATATATATTTCCGTTAACTTGGGCCAAAAAAATGTCTGAATGGAGCCTTACAGGGGGGGTGATCACCCATATAGACTCCCTGATCACCCCCCTGTCATTGATCACCCCCCTGGTAAGGCTCCATTCAGACGTCCGTATGATTTTTACAGATACATGGATACATGGATCGGATCCGCAAAACACATGCGGACGTCTGAATGGAGCCTTACAGGGGGGTGATCAATGACAGGGGGTGATCAGGGAGTGTATATGGGTGATCACCCCCCTGTCATTGATCACCCCCCTGTAAGGCTCCATTCAGACGTCCGTATGATTTTTACGGATCCATGGATACATGGATCGGATCCGCAAAACACATGCGGACGTCTAAATAGAGCCTTACAGGGGGGTGATCAATGACAGGGGGTGATCAGGGAGTGTATATGGGTGTTAACCCCCCAGGGATTGATCACCCCCCTGTAAGGCTCCATTAAGACGTCCGTATGATTTTTACGGATCCATGGATACATGGATCGGATCCGAAAAACACATGCGGACGTCTGAATGGAGCCTTACAGGGGGGTGATCAATGACAGGGGGTGATCAGGGAGTGTATATGGGTGATAACCCCCCTGTCATTGATCACCCCCCTGTAAGGCTCCATTCAGACGTCCGTATCATTTTTACGGATCCATGGATACATGGATCGGATCCGCAAAACACATGCGGACGTCTGAATGGAGCCTTACAGGGGGGTGATCAATGACAGGGGGTGATCAGGGAGTGTATATGAGTGATCACCCCCCTGTCATTGATCACCCCCCTGTAAGGCTCCATTCAGACGTCCGTATGATTTTTACGGATCCATGGATACATGGATCGGATCCGCAAAACACATGCGGACGTCTGAATGGAGCCTTACAGGGGGGTGATCAATGACAGGGGGGTGATCAATGACAGGGGGTGATCAGGGAGCGTATATGGGTGATCACCCGCCTGTCATTGATCACCCCCCTGTAAGGCTCCATTTAGACGTCCGCATGTGTTTTGCGGATCCGATCCATGTATCCGTAAAAATCATACGGACGTCTGAATGGAGCCTTACAAGGGGGTGATCAATGACAGGGGGGTGATCAATGACAGGGAAGTGATCAGGGAATCTATATGGGTGATCACCCGCCTGTAATTGATCACCCCCCTGTAAGGCTCCATTCAGACGTCCGTATGATTTTTACGGATCCATGGATACATGGATCGGATCCGCAAAACACATGCGGACGTCTGAATGGAGCCTTACAGGGGGGTGATCAATGACAGGGGGGTGATCAATGACAGGGGGTGATCAGGGAGCGTATATGGGTGATCACCCGCCTGTCATTGATCACCCCCCTGTAAGGCTCCATTTAGACGTCCGCATGTGTTTTGCGGATCCGATCCATGTATCCGTAAAAATCATACGGACGTCTGAATGGAGCCTTACAAGGGGGTGATTAATGACAGGGGGGTGATCAATGACAGGGAAGTGATCAGGGAATCTATATGGGTGATCACCCGCCTGTAATTGATCACCCCCCTGTAAGGCTCCATTCAGACGTCCGTATGTGTTTTGCGGATCCGATCCATGTATCCGTGGATCCCTAAAAATCATACGGACGTCTGAACGGAGCCTGACAGGGGGGTGATCAATGACAGGGGGGTGATCAGGGAGTTTATATGGGGTGATCATGGGTGATCAGGGGTTCATAAGGGGTTAATAAGTGACGGGGGGGGGGGGGTAGTGTAGTGTGGTGTTTGGTGCGACTTTACTGACCTACCTGTGTCCTCTGGTGGTCGATCCTAACAAAAGGGACCACCAGAGGACCAGGTAGCAGGTATATTAGACGCTGTTATCAAAACAGCGTCTAATATACCTGTTAGGGGTTAAAAAAATCAGATCGCCGCTGGCTGGCTGGAGATCCACTCGCTTACCTTCTGTTCCTGTGAGCGCATGACTACTGTAAGGGGGCACATATCTGGAGATTACTACTGTGAGGAGGCACATAATCTGGCATAACTACTGTAAGGGGGCACCTAAATTGGCATAACTACCATGAGGAGGCACATATCTGGGCATAACTACTGTGAGGGGCACATATCTGGCCATAACTACTGTTAGGGGCACATATCTGGCCATAACTACTGTGAGGGGCACCTATCTGGGCATAACTACTGTGAGGGGGCACATATATGGGCATATCTACTGTGAGGGGGCACATAATCTGGGCATATCTACTGTGAGAGGGCACATAATCTGGACATAACTACTGTGAGGGGGCACATAATCTGGCATAACTACTGTGAGGGGGCACGTAATTTGTCATAACTACTGTAAGGGGGCACATATCCAGGCATAACTACAGTGAGGGGGCACATATCCAGGCATAACTACAGTGAGGGGGCACATATCTGGGCATAACTACTTTGAGGGGCACAAATCCGGCCATAACTACTGTGAGGGGGCACATATTTGGCAATAACTGCAGTGAGGGGGTCACATATCTGGGCACAACTACTGTGAGGGGCACATATCTGGACATAGCTACTGTGAGGGGCATATATCTGGTTATAACTACTGTGAGGCCGCACATATCTGGCCATAACTATTGTGAGGGGGCACATATCTGGCCATAACTACTGTGAGGGGACATATAATCTGGCATAACTACTGTGAGGGGGCACAGAATCTGGCATAATTACTGTCAGGGGCACATATCTGGGCATAACTACCGTGAGGGGGCACAAAAGTGGGCATAACTACTGTGACAGGAACACAGGTAGGCATAACTGCTGTTAGAGGCCCCAAGGAGGACATAACTATTGTGAAGGGGCCACAAGGTGGGCTTATTTATTGTGAGGAGCAACAATGTGGGCATTAGTACTGTGTGGTAGCACTTGAGGAAATGTCCTAGATTACCCTGCTATACATTGGGATAGCTCAGTTTTACAGGCCAGCACAGCACCCCCTGCTGGTGATTTCACAGGGGCAGTCACCATCCCTTCCTTATGTGATATATTTTTTTTCTAGCACCACAGGGACCTTGTTCTGGATCCAATGGACATCACACCGATGCCAGCGACACCCAGGATGAGGTAGGACCAGATTTTATTAGTTGGGACTGGGTGAGGGTAGCAATGCATTGGGCTTAGTGTAAAAAAAGAAAAGCCTCTTTGTATAAATTGGAGGGGGGGGGGCAATCCAAAGTTTGCACTCAGGTCTATAACACTCTACTGGTCTCATGACACAGCTGCCCATAATTAAACAGATCAAAATGTATAGATACATATTGCTGTTGAGTGTTGAGCATTTATGTCCAAAAATATTCCTACTTTCAAGCAATCCAGTCACAACTCAAATGTTCTACAAAGTTATTTTATTGGAATTGGTGTATGAGTAAAAAGTGCTTCAGTACTTGAGGCTGGCTAATCAGAGACCGCCACAGCAGAGGCATTTGAGGCATGGAGATTTTAATCAACCGCAGCTACATCAGAAACACTACATGTAGATCTTCTATTTTTGCATTTTACTCCCGAAATGCTTAAAATGTCATTGAGTGTTTAACAAACTTTGCATTACAATAGTATAGTGTGTACTCAAGGAATAACAGTATTTCTGGCCATTATAGCATATAGTTTTCCAATGTGCTTGCTGAATATCTAATTTGCAGTTCTAGATATGGTGAATGGAGACTAGCTGTCATCCACTGCCACCAGAAAGTAGAGGAGAATATCCTTCCTAGCTGTCTCACAGTCACTCAGAAGCAGAACCTGGATAAGGAAGGACATTACAGAGAAGTACTGACCTGTATTTTGTTAAATGAAGCACTTGTGCTTAGTTATAACCTTCCTATATAGCTGTGCAGTCTGCTTGTTTAAATGTGTCCCCTCAGTTCCTATATAGACTTGTATTGACACGTGCAGTGGCAAACCTACCATATAGGCAGACCAAGCAGCTGCTATGGGGCCCGTGAGAAAGAGGGCCCCGAAGTGGAGGAGAGGCCCAACCCCCTAATTGCTCCTGTTTATTTTTCTAAAGCTAAAGGACCTTTAATGATGTCATCAGAGGTCCTGTAAGGGAACTGCACAGTGTAAAGTGTAGTTCCCAAGTTAGAACAGTGCATCTGCCAGGACCTGTGATGACATCATCTTCAGCATTACAGGTCCTGCAGAATCTAGCAAAGGAACTGCACCAAAAATGGTGTAGTTCCTAGGTTTCAAAGGTATATCTGCCAGGACCTGTGATGACATCATCACAGGTCCTTCAACCCCTAACAGCAAGTATTAGAAGTTCACAAGCAGCTCTGCATTGATCCATACAGACTGCAATGGAGTGGTAAGAGGAGGTCCTCCACTTTTCATCGTTTACCCCCCTCCATGCCCTGTTTTTACTCATTGCTCACTCATGTATAATACTTCAGACAGTTACAGTGACCACTACCTCATGTACCTCACACACCTTGACCATAATATATAACTGTCCATATATTTCTGTAAACACTGCATCTACAGTATTATACCTTCTATGTCTCACATCAATACACTGCTCTGTGTGTGTATATATATATATATATATATATATATATATACTCTCCAAATAACGAGGCAGCACTTCCAGCTTTCGGTGACAGGGTGAAGACCCCAAGAAACTTTATTCCCAGCAACGTTTCGGCCTACTCAATGAGGCGTTTATCAAGCTATACAATATATATATATATATATATATACCCACAAATCAATAATCACTCAGTGCAATTAGTGAATTCACATGTTTTCAATACGATCACATGATCTTCAATAACAACATCACATGACAATGAGTGACTAATACATATTCGTGTTACATCCGTAGTTATTAAATAAAAAACAACTGCAAAATTCATATTAACTGTGCTCATACCTCAGTGTCATACAGTCAAGTACACATATAGAAAAAAGTAACCCTTGACCATAAAACGTGTAACGTCAAGGGTCCTATATAAAGTGCAGCAAGTGCTCAGTACATACAGGGTTAAAATTTTCTCCATAATGATGCAGCTGCATCGTATCAAAATTAAAATAGGACCTCCTACCCATGGAACCGCTGAGTCGGCCAGCGTTGGCGTTCACCCCTCCGCACCGCGCATGCGCCGGGCCAGACGCACCCCACTCACCTCCCGACATCGCCACGCAACCACGCATGCTCCCTGGGACGCAAGCGTCACTCAGTGGAGCGCATCGTCAGCGCAGCGGCGAGGGGAAGAGAGCCAGGTCATGTGACACAGTCACAGTAGCGACGCGTCAGGGGGCATGTCAGTGACCATAGTAACATGGGATTAACATCCCAAAGCGGGCACCAGCGGGGGCACCGGGACAAACACATCGCGCATATAATCCACATCTTTTTTTCATTCACTCTGTGTAGGGGGGGGGGGGGGCGAGGGAAACAATGGGCGAGGACCGCTGGCACAGGGTTAACATGTTAACCATATGGTGCCTAAAACATCGTCCCCAGCCCTCCCCTACACTGTGAAGAAAGAATGGTGCATCTACAATGGGATATACCCTACCCATCTATATGCCCCTAACCAAGGTGTACCAAATGCACATAAACTGGCACTGAGGTATATAACCAGTGCCAGGCATTAGTAGCCACCATCTTTGCGGTCAACAACTTATGTATATATATATATATATATATATATTACACTGCATATATTACACAGTGTGGCAAAACCAACCTCGCCACTGGGTTTTGGAGAGGCCTGTTTACCAGCCTCTTGCCTCAGGATTATGGCCCATACTAACTTTTAAACCCCTGAACCTATTCAAGTGAATTTTGGATAGGTTTGTCCCCAAGTTATACTGGTTAAATTGATGTAAGTTATATGTATGGACAATGTAAACTCACAAAGTTGTAACAATGTATAATAAGTGTAACTTGTCAGCTTGGGAGATAGTTGAGTGGATAGACAGAGGGGAGGAATATGCTGGGTGTGTTTCTATTGTCCCATTGTGTGTTTAAATGGTGATGTCTGTCCTGTTGTCTCCCTGTCCTGGGGAGGAGAGGCAACCGACCTCACCTTCCAACAGCAGCCAGAGATACCGGGAAAAGGGGAACACAAACCCCTCTACACGTGCGCAGATGAGACCGCGGGTTCGGTGCCAGTCCTACAGAGATGCTGGACGGTTGGTCCAGATCTCCAGCCATCTCTGCAGGGATACCAGGAGGAGGAGGTAAGCGAGCCCTCCCCTTCCCAGATACTTCCCAACCGAGTTCTGGGGGCAGGGGATGAGCCTGCGATACCCACTGATCTCTCCAACCGAGTTCTGGGGGCAGGGGATGAGCCTGCAATACCCACTGATCCCTTCCCAGCGGAAGAGCTGGCATCAGGGCAGAGAGCCGCTAGCCTCTGCTCCACCGACCCCCTTGTTACAGGACTGGCTTGTACCCCCCTCACCCCAGCAGAAGAGCTGGCATCAGGGCAGAGCGCAGTCAGCCTCTGCCCTCCCCTATCCTCTTGTCCAGAGGCTGACTCCCTACCGGCTACCCCAGCAGAAGAGCTGGCATCTGGGCAGAGCGCAGTTGGCCTCTGCCTTCCTCTATCCTCTTGTCCAGAGACTGACTTCCCACAGGCATCCCCAGCGGAAGAGCTGGCATCTGGGAAGAGCGCAGTCGGCCTCTGCCCACCAAGTACCTACAGCTCCAAGCTGGAGAACCACAAGGAAGCAAGGAGTAGCAGATGCCCACTCAACAGCTGGGGACATACGGAACAGAGCCAGGCCCCAAGATTCAACAGGTCCAGTATTGGGTTGTGGTTGGACTGCCAGACTAACTCAGGTATCTGGTTAGTCTTCCCTGGGAGGGGGAGATGTGTGGCGAAACCAACCTGGCCACTGGGTTTTGGAGAGGCCTGTTTACCAGCCTCTTGCCTCACGATTATGGCCCATACTAACTTTTAAACCCCTGAACCTATTCAAGTGAATTTTGGATAGGTTTGTCCCCAAGTTACACTGGTTAAATTGATGTAAGTTATATGTATGGACAATGTAAACTCACAAAGTTGTAACAATTTATAATAAGTGTAACTTGTCAGCTTGGGAGATAGTTGAGTGGATAGACAGAGGGGAGGAATATGCTGGGTGTGTTTTTATTGTCCCATTGTTCTATTGTCCCCTTGTGCCATTGTCCCCTTGTGCCATTGTCCCATTGTGTGTTTAAATGGTGATGTCTGTCCTGTTGTCTCCACATGTGTATTGTCGATTTCCCTTTGTCCTGAGAGATAATTGGATTGCTCCTCGGTTGTCTCCAGGGCAGAGAGGAGGAAACCATGATGCATTGTGGGGATGTGTTGTATCTGTCCTGTGTCGCAGTGTCCCTTCTGGTCCCCTAGGGGCGTGAACGATTGGTTGCTGTACTTACATTGTATGTGTTGTAATATATTGATTGGATGTATTTCAAAACCCTGTGGGCAGTACTATGTTGGTGGTTTGTGAATAAAAGAGGCTGTATGCCCCAGGACAGTCAGTTCCTGTTTTAACCCTCAAGGTGAAGTGTCGTCTCATTCTTGGGGGAGGATTTATGGTATGCTGTTCCAGTTTGACTGCTAGGAGCGTAAACCTATTCGTATGGTTTCCTATTCCACTGTCTACAGCATTCATATTCTTGGGAGAGGATTTATATGCTTCTTCGGTTCGGTGATGGTGGTGTCTGCCAGAGTGCTTGGAGACTTCGGGAAACGCTAGGAGCATCCAGCAACGGAGGTACTCAGTCGGGGTGCCAGGTGATCCGTTACACACAGTATTATAGATGCAATATGTACAGATATATTGCATATACAGCAGTGTACTGATATGTGAGGTACGAGCTGTCAATACACTGCTGTATTTACTATATACCTGTACACACTGCATCTATTATACCTCGTACCTCACATATTACACTATTGCATATACTGTATACCCGTACAAACTGCAAATATTATACCCCGTACCTCACATATCAGTACACTGCTGTATATACTATATACCTGTACAAACTGCATATATTATACAATGTACCTCACATATCAGAACACTAGGGAATATACTATATACCTGTACACACTGCATGTATTATACTGCGTACCTTACATAACTGTACACTGCTGTATATACTATACATCTGTACACACTGCATCTATTATTCCTCTTTTGTGTGCCAGGGCTGTTTTGTAATCCCAATCTGGCCCTGATGGCATAAATTATAAAACGCAGCTGCAAGAATAGTTCAAGGAACAAAGGGAGGGGCTATAAAAGGGGAATGGGGGCCCAATTTAGATTCCTGCTATGGGGCCCAGTGATTTTTATGTACGCCCCTGGACATGTGTAATACGATCTTCCTTCAGGGATCATCCACCCTGGACCAGAAGGTGAAACACGATTAGTGTGTGGGGGAAGAAGGGCTTGAGGGGGGTTGAGGTAAACAGCAGATAACGGGACAACTAGACATTTCACGCTGATAAAAAATATTATAAGTAGAGATGAGTGAAGTTTTCAAAAATTCGATTTGGTTGTTTCGCCAATTTTCTTCAAAGGGAGTCTGTCACCTCTTTTTTACCAATATATCGAAGAGCACTGTACCACAGAAGATTGCAAACGCTTTACAAGCATACCTGTGTGCACTTTGTGTCTGTATTCCATGTCCAGGTGAAGCCCTTTTATTCTGCTGGAAAACAGCTCCCAAGTGCCCAGCTCTGCTGCTCCAAGTGCCAAAAGCAAAGCAGACTGAAGAGAGGAGAGCTGTTTTAGCTGCTCATACCTTAGGATTGATACCAGCTAGACATGGGCCTTATTAAGTCGTAGGAGTCTCAGGGAGGGAAACACTTTCTGATTTCTGCTAGAAAAATGTTTGGGGAGTTTCTGTCACTAGAATTAACCCTATTAAACCAGCTGACATTAGCAATGTGCTAAAGTCAGCAGAACCTAACTAGTCTATTCCTACTTTTATCTATGCCCACGTTACTCCAGAAATATAACTTTTATAATATGCTAATTCACCTCTAGGTGCAGGGGGGGCGTTGCCCCTGCTCCTAGAGGCTCCATTCTTCCACCACTGGCCACGTCCTGCTACACTAGATTGACAGAGCCAGGCAGCCTTCACCTCCAACTTGAGCTCCTCACTCCCCCACCCTGTTCGTTTCTGAGACTCTACTGGCGATCCAGGCGCAGGAGGCGTGATGTGGGTGTCTTGAGTTTTATCCCACATTACCCTCCTGGGTGAAGTGAGTCACAAAAATTTTAAAATTTTGATTTTATACCAAAATTTTGATTTTATACCTTGATTTTATATTTTGTCTATTATTGATTTTACTTTAACTACCATTTACCTATCGTATATCAACTTACTACAATATCCGGTGAGTGTGTGCACATCACCTAAAAACATAAGCCTCTACCTTTGGGTTTTACACCATCATAACCCTAGACACTAGGGATACTGGCGCCTCTTCGTGGTCCTTTTTTTGCATTTTGTGCGTCTCCGTGCAACCCCACTGCTTTCTTTCCAATCACCCACCTTGAAGGATCAGGGTGGGTTGAGACCATTGGCAGCTGGCCCCTCTCTGTTCTACTATTGTCAGTTGACCTATATATATTTTTAAGATATATAATTTTATTTTTTTCCTCCAAATAGACAGGCGCAATCTTACTACACTCATTCTGCCCTACCTCTGGCGCCCTTCACTCACTGCTCCTGCGCCAAATACTGAAGGGGACAGCGCAAGCGTGAGATTTACACGGCAGACATGGCCGGCAGTAGGAGACCAACGTTGCCTGGCCCTGTTAATTTTGTGTAGCAGGGCGTGGCCAGAGGTGGGAGAACGGAGCCTCTAGGAGCAGGGGCAACACCCTTCCTGCTCCTAGAGGCAACCAACATGCTTCACTGCAGAGATGGTATTGAGCAGGTGATGAACAGTGCTTGGTATCCTCTAGACATGATGCTTAGAATTGAGGCCGTTCTCCCCTGATTGCTTAGTTTGGTGGGGCAGTCAGCTCTAGGAAGAGTCCGGGTTGTTCCAAACATAATCCATTGAAGAATTATAGAGGCCATTGTGCTCTTGGGAACTTTCAGTGCAGCATACATTTTTTCGGACCCTTCTTCAGATTTGTGCCTCTACACATTCCTGTCTCTGAGCTCTACAGGCAGTTTTTTCCACCTCATGGCTTGGTTTTTGCTCTGATATTTGTTAGCTGTGATGCCTTGTATAGCCAGAGATGTGTCTTTCCAAATCATGTCCAATCAACTGGATTTACCATAGATGGATTCCATACAAGGTGCAGAAACTTCTCAAAGATGATCAAGAGAAATGGAGGGTCCCCAGAACTAAATTTCCAATGGCATAGCAAAGAGTCTTCCTTTTTAATTAATTTGAAAACATAGCAAAGAGTTTTCCTTTTTAATTAATTTGAAAACATTTCTAAAATTCTGTTTTTACAAAAGGTCACAAAAGACTTTCCGAATGCATTGTATAATATTTAAGTTTTTCATATGTCTTTTTGATATGGATATTTACACGTCAACCTTTTACCTTTTCTTTTTCTGTTTTCATGTTTGCATTGGTACAGAACCCGATTATACATTTTCTGCTATTGTCAGATATGGTTTTGTACATCTTACAAACTATTAGCAGTGTGTTTCCAGTATACCGCACAACTGGCACCCCCATTGTTGTACCACATTAAGTGATTAACATTTGCTAAGAGAAAATATAGGATCACTATTAAGACTTTAACATGGTTTCTTTTTTTTTTTCTAGTTAATCAAGTCATCTGTTTCCATTTTCAGCATGTAACAAATCATTTATGCTAAATATGTGTATGTAACTTGAAACTATGAATTATTCAATATGTGCTGATGTTTATTATAAATGAAAAGTGTTACTAGTCAGCCACCTGATGAGCAATCTGCCACTCATAGCTGGCTGTGCAAAATCATGTAAATGAAACAAGTGCACAAAATAAGACAGAGCATTCTATAGGATACATATACAGTACAAGGTAAACAAATGTAGCAATACAATATGAAGTTTAACCCCTTAATGTACTATGTGCAACGGACGCCTCCCCCTAGTGCCCTCTATAACACGCATCCCAAGTGTAGGAAATGCAGAGTGGTATGCTGCGGCCTAAAATGTCTCTTTATGTGTGTCACGGCGCTCCTACCTGGATACAACTGGACCCCAGGCTTTGGCTCCGAAGCAATAAATAGGGGGAAAAATGGAGGAATAATAGAATAACTTGAGTCCAGACCTTGTATGCAGTTGAGCAGCAGCTTTACTTGAATAAGCATTCATCAAAATAATCTTCAAGCTCTGTCTTGGTTCCAGCAGGCTTTAGCATTAAACTGGCAGGCTTCTTCAATAACTCTGCTTGCGTGCTTTCTCTCTGCTGTACTGATAAGCTGAATAGGTAACTTGGCTTCCTCTGTAAGCTGCACTTTCTCTCTGTAGTCTGACTCTATGTGATGCCAGGGAACTTCTCTCCTTGCTTCTGAGGCTTCAAGCTTTGGCCTCCATGGCCAGCAGAGCTTAAGGTGCTCTGGCTGGCGTGGGCATGTCCAGCAGAGACGTGCCCCTGCACACCCTTCCCTTAGCAGGGGGTAAGCTAGACTGACTCGAACTTCTGCCCAGCCCTTCCTGCAGGAAGTAGGACTCGCCTACCTCTCTTTAGAGGGGGGTGGGGGTTAGAATGGAAGGTTCCATTCTATCTAAATATAGCTCCGCCATGTTTTCTCCCACCTGCTAGTGAACCAGGCACATTACATGAACATAACAGTTGCAAACAGATTAGGAATGCACAGTGTGGAGGCCTGGAAATAAATTCATATGATGACATTTTGTTAGACCAATAAAGACAGTAGCAGGGTGCAGAAGTGGTAACACCACTCTGAGGTGTTACATTCTCCCTTACTTAAAACAAAGCCATCCTCAGCTTGTGCTTAGGATGTGCTCTAAGGGTATACGAGGAAGGTCAGAGTGCTGCTTTAGATTATAGATTATTAAGACATACATATACTAACATAGAGACAGCTACCACTAGGTTCCTGCCCGTATGAGTGTCTATTCACAGTTTGCCCTCTCAGTATAACCAGTGAACCAAAAAAGATACTGCCCTAAGCGCTCAAATACTCCACACAGGACTGGGCCAGAGTCGTATATGGAGCGTGGGGGTGTCATGTACTGTAATCCCACCACGATACTATGAGATGCCCGCAAATAGAAGGGTGGCTTCTTCCTGTAATCCCTTCATAGCACCAAGGTCTATATAAAGCTTTTTGCACGGATACCTTGATGACAAAACAGGTAGCTAAACATACATATTGTAACAAGGCGCCTAAGGCGCACTCGGTCTCCCATCAGCCGCAGACCTGCTGCTTAGCTTCGGGAGCGAGGATCTGTGTTCGGCCTCGTTCCCAGGGCGGCTTTGCTAGCTGGGAGGCTCCCTGCTTCTAGGTCTGCCTTGAGCGCCGAGCTGACCACTCGGTGCTCTACTTGTCTGTCTGTCGGTCATGTGACGCTGTCCACGTCACATGACCCTCACATCCCACTATAAATACAGGCAACCTGCTGGCTACAGGTTGCCTGGGATACTGGTCCATTGGTGCTTCCTTGTTCCTAGTCTGCGGCTGCTTGTTCTGATTGATCTCCTGACCTTGTGACCTCGGCTTGTTCTTTGACCTCATCTTCGTCTCATCCTTTGTACGTATTGCCCTCCTGGATTGACCTCGGTTCTTACTGTTGACTTTACATTTGCCCGCTCCATTTGTACTCCCGCTTCTCCTGGTTCTGACCCTTGGCTTGTTGACCTCCTGTATCTTTCCTATGTGCACTTACGTAAGTAAGGGACCGTCGCCCAGTTACGCCCCGTCACCTAGGGCAGGTAGTGTAAGTAGGCAGGGACAGGGGTTGAGGGTGGAGTCAGATGCACCCTCTTTCCTTCCTCTCTGTTCCCTGACACTTATCCATAAGGCTGCACACTAAGCCTTAGGACACACCAAAGTAGGAGGAGGACCCGGTTCTCTCCCAGAACTCCGAGGGCTAATCTCTCTACAAATTTTGTTTTTTAGCAGCAGGGTTCCCCTTGACGTTGTTAGACCTGCTTGTGACTCTACATTGACTCCCTCAGAGGAATTCCATATGAGCAATAAAGTAAGGACGCTAGCTATCTGGCTAACTACATAAAGTCCAAGGTCCATTTAAAAGTGCATACTGGGTCACATTGGGGTGCCTGTAATAGAGTACATACAATGGGCTAAATACTTGAACGTTGCTGAAATTATAAAAGGATTAGTGTAAAAACACAGGGTAAATATATGATGCAATAGCATAGTGCAATTAAATTCACAGTAGAGTATTTTCCTTTAGGGCTGGCGGATCAAGTGCACCAAACTGTAACAAGTAGTGCAAACAGTCCTTTGTAATCCACATGAGGCGGTAATGGATACAAGGGAAAATAGCAGCAAAGGTAAGGAGAACCCTTTGGGCAAAAGGGGCTCCTGCTTAACCTGAGAAGGGGAGAAAAGGGAATTGGGCGCAGACGTGCGCAACTTGGAATGTTTATGCAGATGGGAGGAGTCCTGACAAACATATCAATCTGGGTGAGGAACAAACAGGGCAACAAAACCTAAAACAGGCCAACA
Organism: Bufo gargarizans; assembly: GCF_014858855.1. Lineage (NCBI taxonomy): Eukaryota > Metazoa > Chordata > Amphibia > Anura > Bufonidae > Bufo > Bufo gargarizans. The sequence goes on along the minus strand of NC_058084.1, from coordinate 202,456,662 downwards.
TGTCCTCACCCGTCAAATCCAGTCCACGATGTGGCTCCCATTAGTCCGTGGTTTTCTTCAGTATCCAATGGAGGGGCTCCTTAGAGGAGGATCCTGAAGTCCTCTTTGCTGCTTGAGCTACTGAAGGACATAAGAGGGCGCTCCTTCCTCTTATAAGCCAAACTGGCAGCTGTGATGGAGCTTCACTGACCTCTGGTAGAGGACTTTGGTAGTGACCGGGTGGTCACACTGGCTATGGCTGCAGCTACCTTTTCTTTGGATGTGCCGGAACGTCCTGCCAGGGCAGGGGAGCTCAGAATCTCCGGCTGTAGGGGCTGCGGCCAAGAGATTTCCAAAGGCAGTGATGGTTATGGAGGTCTTGGTTTTCTTGCCAAGGCCAATACCATCTTCCACAGTAACTGGTAATTTACCACGGTAGGAATGTAAGAAAATGCGGCTGCGGACAAGCTTCCCAGCTGGACAGTTGGAGGTGGCGGCAGACCCGGGATCAGAAGCTTTGGCCGAGGCTGTGGCTTCTCTTGGAAGCGAAGGACTCCTTGCGCAGTCTCTTAAAGGCAGCACACGCGGCCTGCGAAAGCTGGATCCCCCTGCTAGCACTAAGGTACCAGCAACGGGACGGATAGGAGGGTCACCCAGGTAGCAAATGGTCCCTTGAGGGAGTCCAAGGGGATGTACTCCAACATACAAGCTGTAACGTGCCCCGGCGGCGCTCCAGCTCTGGATCCCATAGCCATGGGTGGTCCAGGATGTGAACCACCCAGTCCTCAATGGCTTTCTTGTATGCCCACATGGTCTGGACGTGTGCTGTAGCCTCTCTTGGGATCGGGTTCAGCTGAGAGAAGGAACTACTCTTCGTGCGTGGTGGAGTAAACACTCCAGCCGCCTCCACCGCACCAGCCTGCGCAGCGGATGCCTCAGACCCTTGTCTCGGGTTTCTGTCACCGCCGGCCCTGGGAGAGAACTTAGAAGTTCAAATAGATGGAAGACTCAGGAGTCTATCTGACAGATTGTTTTTTTAATTGTTGCTGACAGGTTTCCACCCCTTCGCAGATGCTGCTCGTTATCAGTCAGGTGGCTCTTTATATGTTCCTCCTCTCACTTGTTTCCCTGTTGCTGATAGCTCTTCTGTGGAGTGCTCTGCTTGTTTGGTGGTTATACTGTTCTAGTTACATCTCAAGCTAAGTCCTTTCCCTTTTCTTGGTGTGTCTGTCCTGACTAGGCCTCAGGGAGACACTAGCACCTTCAGTTTGGAAGGAGCCAGTTGCCTGATTCCCTGTTCCCTAAGCTGAGGGTTTGGTGCAGTGTTTCAGCAGTTTCAGGTTCCTGTGCATGTGCATTTCTACCATTGAGATTTGCACATGTTGTCAGCAGCTTAGGGAGAGTATCAGGGAATGCTAGAAGGTGACCTCTTTATTCCCTAGGTTTGGGGCCTAGTCTGTTGTTTAGTTGTGGTTCCCTTTGGTTGTCTTTCCTTCCCCGTACTTCCCGTGACATTATCAGCCACCAAATACCGTTACTGTTTCCCCTGCTCTGTGTTGTCATGAATCCTGTCTGCACTGGTGGATCGCATGCAGGGGTTGTCGTTGGAGGTAGCAGACCTCCGTGAATCTGTGGCAATTTGTCAGGCGTCTGTCTCCGCCAGTGCGGTCCAGACCTGCTCTGAACCTAAGATTGCCCACCGAGACCGTTTTGCCAGAGGAAGTGACAACTTTGTTCGGTTCAGGGAGTCTTGCAAACTTTATTTTCGCTTACGCCCTCACTCCTCTGGTGATGAGAGCCAAAAGGTGGGGATCATTATTTCTTTATTGAAAGGTGACGCTAAATCCTGGGCCTTTTCTTTGCCGACCAGATCCCAATCCCTCTGGTCAGTGCATGATTTTTTCAGAGCCTTGGGACTTATTTATGATGACCCAGACCGAGTTTCTCTAGGTGAATCTATGTTGCTCATCTTGCAACAGGGAAATCGGTCCGCTGAGTCCTATTGCTCTGAATTCAGGAGGTGGGCAACTGATTCTGAGTCGAATGACCCTGCTCTCCGGAGTCAGTTCTGTCAGGGGCTATCTGAGAGACTAAAAGATGCCCTAGCACTCCATGAAAATCCTGTTTCATTAGAAGCTGCCATGTCTCTTGCGGTACGAATTGATAGACGTCTGAGAGAGGGGTGCAAGACGTCTATCAATTCGTAGATCTGAGTGACCAATCGCAGCGTGTCCTTCAGTGCTTTTTTTTTTTTTTAGCACAGTAGTGCATTATAGCTAGCCAGAGAGCTTGAAATAGTTGAGGTTAGTGTTAGAGTTAGGCATTTGTCAAAAAGAAAAAAAGAAAAAATTATATATATTATATAATTAAAACAAATATATATAAAAATGACTGGTAATTAGATAGTTTTAGATAGTTCTCCAGAGTAGTGGCAGTTAGCTAGAAATAGTTTAGGCATTTAAAAAATAATAATATATATATACAAAAATAGTATATATATAAAATTACTGGTAATTAGCCAGAGTACTGGCAGTTAGCTAGAAATAGTTTAGGCATTTAAAAAAAAAAAATAATATATATATACAAAAATAGTATATATATAAAATTACTGGTAATTAGCCAGAGTACTGGCAGTTAGATAGAAATAGTTTGGAGTAGTGTTAGGGTAACAGTTAAAAAAAAAAAAATATATATATATATATATCAATAAAAATAGATAAATAAAACAATGCAGATAAACAAAAAAGTAGCAGCACACTACTAAATGCACAAAGACTGGGTGAACATGTGAATGTGTGAGCAGGTTCAAAAACATGACGCCAATACTTACTATTAAGCAGGGAAGAAGCTCTTAGTGCATATATTTGATCAAATATATGTCGGGCCCATCTACCAGACGTCAAGGTAGCTTCTTATCACATGGGACCTATTCTAACACGGAGTGTCTAGCTCCATTGGTACTCTGATTAAAAACACCAGGGGGTGGGCAGCGAGTGCTAAGTTCCAAAGAACTCTATTATACATACATACAAAAAAGCGGAACATTTACCTCCGCTATGACTTAGATCTGGATTCCCTACACAGGACTGTCTGGCATCAATACACAATAATTTTGCATTAAGGCAGTGTTTTTGTATTTGGGGTAATATCAGGAAGGGACCAGTATAACAGGGCCCAGCCACCGATAAGCGGGCCGCCCATTTCGGAGAGATTACTCTGCTTTCAGGCAGGGAAAGCGTAGATCATTAGGGACAGTTCCCCAACTGCCTAAAAGCCGAACTGTTGAACAAGAAAGAATGAAGCAACAGCACAATTGCTATCTACATCTGGTTACCATCAGGAGAGAATAAGAGATTGTTTTGGGCCCTATTCATGGAGGTCAATTGTATCGTGAGTAACCACTAATGTGGAAAAAGTATTAATACCTATCTTTGTTGGATCAGTTCTAAGTCTCTATATAGTATCTGGATTTATTGTTTGTTTATTTTATTTGGAATTTTAAAGAATACAATTAAAGGTTATTTTTTAAGGGGCAATTTACTATTTCAGTGACATACATATACAATCCCCTCCTAGATATTTCAAAGGTTCAGTGATAGTGTTTCTGCATTTACCATACTTCCCTAGATTTTTAATTTACATTTTTTTACTTTTTTTATGCACTTTTGGCCATTTTTAATTTATTATGCAATCCACATTTCATTATATTATTAGCCAAATATAATTTGGAAAAATTAGACAAACTCCAAAAGGTAAACATAAATTCTCATTATACCCCTAGATGAATACCTTAGGTGGGTGTCATTTCCAAAAAGGGGTCACATTTTGGGGTACCTTAGGGTACCTTCAAATGCGACACAGTGCCTAAAAATTATTCCAGTGAAATCTGCCCTCCAAAAGCCATATTGTGCTCCATCTGTTCTAAGCTCTGCCGTACACCCATACAGCAGTCGACAACCACATATGGGGTCAACAGCAAAAGAATCACAGGTGGCACTGCTGATGCGTGTTCACACTGGTGCGTGCCTGCACAAGCCTCTCGATACCTCCAAACAAAAACCAGCAAGGTGGTGCACAATCCAAAAGATAAAGTCATTAAATCTTGCAAACTGAGATGAAGAAAAAATGGTTCATTTGCTTCTTTATTTCAAGCAGACAAGTGAAGTCTGTTTATTCTGGACTATTAACTTGTTTAGATCTTACAAGGAGAGCAATAGAGTCCCAAGAGGGTTGAGATAATATAAGGATCCTATGCAATATGGAAACGATGAGGAATTCATGAAGGAGTGGCAAAATTTACATGCACAATTCTGCGTCCAGATCATGGAACTGGTTTTAAAGAGGGATACGATTGAATATGAAAAAGTGAAAGAGGATCTGAGTAAAGCAAAATGAGAGTTAAAAACGGAATCTCAACTGAAAAGCTTTGATAAAAGACTAAACAGAAAATTAATTGTGACACAAGCGGAGGTGAAAGAACGAAAAAAGGATAAATTCTTACGTGATAAGCAGGACTATGACCTCGGGAGGGTTTTTGATTGGAACATACAACGAAACAAAACAAACAGAAGAAGATTCAGTCGCCAGCAAAGAAGTGGGGGTTGGCCTACTGATTCTGACTTGAGCATATCAGGTGATATGGGTCAAATGGTTGCCGGGGATGATAAACCAGCTGAACATCCTTTAGGCGACGCACCAGAAGCAGCCGTAGGAAGAAACAACACCAGGAAATCCTAACGGCACAGGAGACAGGTCTCATGGAGGCATTAGTACCTCCATGTAGAGCTAGCCCCCTGACTATTGTTGATAATGTGGTTATTAATTTGACAGGTATGAGTCTCCAGACTGTATCTCAGTTCTCAACAGAGGGCTCGGATACAGTCTCGTTGAACAGTTTGACCTTGTTATGTTTGAGGTTGATCTGTATAAAGCCGTCAGGAAGTTGTATTTACAAAAAATGTCCCATGATAAAAACAAATCAGAGGTTCTGAAAAACGAAGGTGAAATACCATTGCAATCTGATCCACTAGCCTTTAGCATTAATGCACAGCTTGATGAGAATTAACTATCATGCCTGGAGTTTCTGACTGGGCCTGATTTTGATAACCCAGTCGAGACAGATCTAGGGCATTGTAAAGGAGGTGTTGGATCCACGTTTTGTCCCCCTATGCCGGCTGGCAGTGTTATTGACAATTTTCACCAGAGTGTTTTGCAAGAAATAAGGGCTATTGTTTACCCCTAGGAACAGGAAAATATCACAAATGGGGAGAAAAGAGCCCTTGATTGGTTAAAATCACATGATGATATTATTGTGAAGCCAGCTGACAAGGGGGTCAACGTGGTCCTTATGACCAGGGATTATTATGTGTCAGAGGCCATCAGACAGCTAAGTGATCAGCTTACCTATGAAAGATTAAAACAGGATCCAGTTGCATGCATTCAGAGTGAGTTAAAACAGTTGGTATCCAAGTACGTTGCCAGGGGTTTTCTCCCAAGTTCTTAGAGAAATTAATACCTCCTCATCCTATGAAACAGTCATAGTATTTCATACCCAAGGTGCATAAGTCACTGAGCCATCCCCTGGGTTGCCCTATTTTGGCCGGGATTGTTTCAGTGACAGAACCATTGTCCCAGTATGTTGACTGGTTATTAAGACCAATATTAAGTAGTGCCCAAGCCTACATCAGGGACACTAATGATTTCCTCCTTTCTTTGAAGCAATTTCATTGGCAGGAGGGGTATCAACTAGTGTCCCTGGATATGGAGAGTTTATACACACGCATACCACACACTGAAGGGGTTACAGCAGTGGTTGAGGTTTTACAACAAGCAGGAAAGAGCCCTCTTTACTGTGCCTTTGTGCAGAAAGCCTTGTTGTTTATTCTACAGAACAATGTCTTTAGGTTTGGAATAGACTGGTATAGACAAAAAAATCGGTACTGCAATGGGGACTCCTGTCTCCTGTACTTTCGCGAATATGTACCTCGCTAGATTGGAAGATAAATGTATTTTCAATACCAGTAATCCTTACCTACAGTAAATAAAATTGTTCCTACGGTTTGTGGACGATGTTTTTATAGTTTGGTCCAGGGCCGTCTTTAATATTGATTGGACCCTGGGCAAAAATTTACTTGGGCCCCCTGGATCCCGCCTTCCGACACCTTAGCAGGCAATCACGCCCTCCACCACAACACACACACAAAAAATCCACACATCTGGTAGAGTACAGTGAATGAGTGTAAATACTTCCAGTTCTGAAGACTCCAGCGGCTCAGGATCAGTGTTCTGGGCAGCTGGGCTCAGGCTGGAAGTGGGCACTGCTCTGCAGGAAGGAGACCAGGGCTCGGCTCACCCTAGTGTTACAGTGCACCCCAGCACCCCACAGTATGCAGTATAGCACCCTATAGTATACAGCACCACACAGTATGCAGTATAGCACCCCATACTATACAGTACCCCACAGTATATAGTAGAGCAGTATAGCATCCCACAGTATAGAGCACCCCACAGTATACAACACCTCACAGTATACAACACCTCACTGTATACAGCACCCCAAACTATACACGATACAGCCCCCCACACTATACAGTACAGCAGTATAGCACTCCACACTATACCGCACCCACAGTATACAGACCCCCACAGTATACAGTACAGCAGTATAGCACTTCACAATATACAGCCCCCACACTATACAGGCCCCCCACACTATACAGGCCCCCACAGTATACAGGCCCCCACACAGTATACAGCCCCCCCACAGTGTACAGCCCCCCACACAGTATACAGCCCCCACACAGTATACAGCCCCCCCACACAGTATAAGGCCCCCCCACAGTATACAGGCCCCCCCCACAGTATACAGGCCCCCCCACACAGTATACAGCCCCAACACAGTATACAGCCCACCACACAGTATACAGCCCACCACACAGTATACAGCCCACCACACAGTATAAGGCTCCCCACAGTATACAGGCCCCCACACAGTATACAGCCCACCACGCAGTATACAGGCCCCCACACAGTATACAGCCCCCCCCACACAGTATACAGCCCCCCCCACACACTATACAGCCCGCCCACACAGTATACAGTCCCCCACACAGTATACAGTCCCCCACACAGTATACAGCCCACCACACAGTATACAGTCCACCACACAGTATACAGGCCCCCACACAGTATACAGGCCCCCACACAATATACAGCCCACCACACAGTATACAGCCCCCACAGTATACAGGCCCCCCACAGTATACAGCCCCACACAGTATACAGCCCACCAGACAGTATACAGGCCCCCACACAGTATACAGCCCACCACACAGTATACAGCCCCCACAGTATACAGCCCCACACAGTATACAGCCCACCACACAGTATACAGTCCCAGACAATATACAGCCCCCCACAGTATACAGAACCCCACTATACAGTAGTTTACAGTATATTAACATAACACCCCCTGTCACCTTTTTCTGATGTAATCTTCACACAAAAAAGCTCCACAGTTAACTTCTGCAACACTCCTGATAGGACCTGTGATGACCTCATAGCCATGTGACCAGTAATTGCTAGGTTACTGGTCACATGGTGATGATGTCATTAAGGTCCTAGATCACAACGTTAAAGTACACAGACAGCTTGACACCCGGGGCAGTAGCTAGCAGGGCTCAAGAGGCAGCTGCCTTGGGCCCCCCAGGAGCAACCGGGCCCGGGGCAGCTACCCCTTTTGCCCCTTGGTAAAGACGGCCCTGGTTTGGTCCGGGACAGAGAACATGTGTAAGGAATTTGTACAGCACCTCAATAAAGAGAATTGTATGGCGATTAAATTCACAATGAATTTTGGAACACGTTTGGAATTTTTGGATCACGGAGGGCTATCACAAGCCCACGGCGACCAACTCTCTGCAACACCACGACAGTTTCCATCCATATCCTGTCAATCAGTGCCTTATGGGCAATTTGTTAGGTTGAGGCGCATAAATAGCAAAGATGAAGGATATATAAAACAAGCACTGCATTTGCAAGAACGGTTATTATTTGCAAGAAGATGAGTTATTAGCAGGAAAAAGAGGGATTGGTAGGAATGGGCAACAGGAAAATAAAAACAACAACAAAAAGAGATTTTCATTTAAATTTAGCCCAATGGCTAATTCTATACACACAGCAATACTTAAGCACTGGGATATCCTGAAAAAAGATGGGAGTCTGAGAGGCATAGTGGATGATAAACAGTTAGTCACTTATAGCCGTAGTTACACAATAAAAGAAAGGATTGTGAGAAGCTGATTTTTGGGATAAAAAAAGACTAATTGGTTGCAAGAGAGGTTGCCGGCCGGTAACTATAAATGTGGCAGTTGTTCGCTATGTGAACATAATTGCCAAACAAAGATTGTCAAAATAGGTCCCATCACAAAAAGGATCACTAGTTTCATAAACTGTAGAAGTACTTATGTAGTATATGTTTTGATGTGTGATTGTGGCCACTTCTATGTGGGAAAGACCATCAGATGTTTATTTGAGAGGATCAGGGAACACTTTAATGCTATAAAGATGGGAAAAGGTTGCACCAGACTAATTGACCATGTGAGAAAGGTACATGGAGGTAATGTGAAAGCACTGCAGTTTGCTGGGATAGAGACTGTCCCATACCCAGTTCAGGGAGGAGACAGGCACCGCACCCTTTTGCAAAAAGAAGCAAAGTGTGGATCATTTGTATAGGACAAACAGGTCAGCTTAGTCTGAATGACCGCAATGATTTAAATGCGTTTTTGTAAAATTGTATCTCTTTGTTGTAACTTGTTGGTTAATGATCTCTTGTGTGCATGGCGCCTGGTTGTTGAGGATTTCCATGGCAACCTGACACCGGCGTATAAGAGGTCAGCACGTATGGTCGTGTATCTGTAGTGGCCTGAGGAAGCGCGATCACTCGTGCGCGAAACTGCCATCGCCACTGGTATGTGAATCTGGCTAACTGCTACCCTGCCGCATGAAGCACTTGTCTGCTTAAAATAAAGAAGCAAATGAACCATTGGTGAGTGCTGCCTATTTTTTCTTCATCTCAGTTTGCAAGAACCACATATGGGGTCTTGCAGTATTCAGAAGAAAATGGGTTACAAATTTTGTGGTGACTTTCTCCTGTTACCCCTTGTGACAATGAAAAACTTGGGCCTAAAGTGACATTTTTCAGCAAAAGTTATTTTTCTTTTGGGGTATAGTTTCCAAAATAGGGTCAATTTTGGGGGTTTTTCACTGTGGGGGTACCTCAGGGTACCTTTCAATGCGACACAGCTCTGCCGTGTGCCCATATAGCAGTCAAAAACTACATATGGGGTGTTACTGTAAACTGCAGAATCAGGGTAATAGATATTGAGTTTAGTTTGGCTGCTAACCCTTGCTGTGTTACAGGAAGAAATTGTTTAAAATGGAAAATGTGCAGAAAAAGTTAAATTTTGAAATTTCATCTCCATTTTCCTTTAATTCTTGTGGAGCACCTAAAGGGTTAACAAAGTTTGTAACATCAGTTTTGAATAACTTGAGGGGTGTAGTATCTAAAATTGGGCCATTTGTGGGTGGTTTATACTATATAAGGCCCACAAAGTGACTTCATAACTGAACTGGTCCTTAAAAAAGTGGGTTTTAGAAATGTTCTCACAAAATGTAAGAATTGCTTTTAAAGGGAACCTGTCACCTGGATTTTGTGTATAGAGCTGAGGACATGGGCTGCTAGAGGGCCGCTAGCACATCCGCAATATCCAGTTCCCATAGCTCTGTGTGCTTTTATTGTGTCAAAAAAGGGATTTGATACATATGCAAATTAACCTGAGATGAGTCCTGTCCTTGACTCATCTCAGGGACAGGACTCATCTCTGGTTAATTTGCATATGTATCAAATAGTTTTTTTTACACAATAAAAGCACACAGAGCTATGGGAACTGGATATTGCAGATGTGCCAGTGGCCATCTAGCAGCCCATGTCCTCAACTCTGTACACAAAATCCAGGTGACAGGTTCCCTTTAAACTTCTAACCCTTTTAATGTCCTAAAAAAATTAAATTACATTTTCAAAATGACACCAACATAAAGTAGACATATGGGAAATGTAAAGTAATAATTATTTTGTGAGGTATGGCTATCTGCTTTAAAAGCAGAGAAATTAAAATTTTTAAAATTATACATTTTTTTAATTTTATGTAAATTTGGGATTTTTTTTAATAAATAAAGGTGAAACATATTGACTCAAATTTACCACTAACACGGAGTACAAAATGTCATGAGAAAACAATCTCAGAATGGCTTGGATAAGTAAAAGCATTCTACAGTTATTGTCACGTCAGATTTGCGAAAATCAGTCTGGACATGGAGGTGCGAAATGGCCCGGTCATTAAAGGTTTAAAGGGGTGTTCCAGTTTGCATCAACATCCTTTAAAATAATCATTTATGAAGGTAGCGTAAATTTTGTAATGCATTCCTTTTACCATTATGGCTCCTATCTTTTTTGGGGCTCTGGTCACATAACTTTGTTCATGCAGCCCTTTCTTATTTCCTGTGATGCTATGTCCATGGGTGTGTCAAAGTAGCAACAGGCAGTGATATGGGAGTGTCTATGTAACTAGCTGGGTGGGAGGCGCTATGAACTAGATGGGCATTGTTAGGGTTGGATACAAGAACATGAAGTGCTACATACAGAATATGTAGCACCAGAGGGATGCTACAGAGGGATTTATTTACATGGTGAAACTGGAGCAGTAGAGTCCAAAGTGAAAAAAAAATAAACCAGAGGGATTTATTTACATGGTGAAAACGGAGCAGTAGAGTCCAAAGTGAAAAAAATATAAAAGCATGGGGAAGACGTACAGGAGATAAGCAACTACATGAGCATATGTGTTAAAAACCATAGTAATCCCAGAAAACCCCTTAAAAGCTGATCAATAGATCATAATACTTTTAAACCCAACAAATACAAATATGTACAGTGTTCAAATTAAATTGTCAGTAGGTGCTCAAATAGGAATTCACCTTTAGCTGTCAGAAGTATAGGTTGGGACTGAGTACTCCCTGACATAAACCTCCAACATGTCCTGCACCCAGCGTATTTCAAAATAATATCCTTTTGACAAACATTCAGATGTTATGTGTCAGCATATCTTTTTTTCACTGGATAGGATGAGACACAGAAAAAAAAAAAACGTTTTTTCTTTTTTAGAATAGGTGTCAATGGCTGATGTTTGCAACTGTATGCATATACAATGGTGTTGTAGACAAATTAATAGTTGTAATCAGCTCGCATCAAAGTTTGTGCAAGGATAAAGGTAAATCCATTTTCCATCAGCTGCAGTAAGAGACAGACCCAGATGCTACCATCCTGATTGAAATTCTGAGCAACCCTCCTTGCCCAGTCTCCGTCCTTTATTGACTAACAAAAGGTGTAAAAGGGGTTGGCCCAAGACAAGGATACAGGAAGTGATGACATAGGAAGACAAGACACCATCATTTAGAATAACATAGCCAGCTAACAAACACATGTATACAATAATCTAACATTACCACTGAGAGACATGATGACAATACACAATATATTAAATACACATCCTAATAAAATTTCCACAACAATGGTTTACATCAGAGACTTCTGTTGGAGGTATCCATAAATAAATCCACGTACACATGCACTCTCCCTCGCCTACTCATTGGGTCTTTTCACATGCAAATGGTGAGTTTGATGTCTATGAAAGATCTGAGCTGTCCCAACATAGCTGAGCTTAATGATATAGAAGTATCAAAATGCTGGGGTGGTAACGTAATCCAAATGATGCAGAGACGGGCCAGTCAGGAAGTCTGTTGGCTTTCTGGTGGTCAGAGTTGACTGGACAAAATTCAATAATGAATTTTAAATACAGACATGCACTTAAAGTTTACCTTGTGACACACTTGGTAGCAGGCTGTGTCTCTTCTACTGCCCACAGGCACTGGCTGGGTCATTCCAACAATATACATGAGTATACTGTTGTCTCACCACTCTCAACATTACTTCAATGTGAATTAAAATCTACCATTCCAACCAGAGAAATAGGTAAGTTCAGACCAGGGAAGGGCAAGGGGGAAAACACATCCATCAAATGAGTGAGCCCCCAATCCTGGCAACACTATGGCCATTAACAATACCATTTAATAGTGAATGAATATTTTTACCATACCATTATTAAACAAAACACTGTACAAAGACCAATATTAGGCCCATACTGTGTCTATATGGTGGGAGTTAGGCTTACATAGGTGCTCTGCAGACCATATAAGTGAAGGCAGTACAGTAAAAACCGATGGCTTAAAGATGACGCATGTACAGTTATCATTTCCATCTGGCCCGGACCACCATGATGATTTATTCCAGCCATTGCTTGTGTCTGCAGAGTTTAAAACAGAGGCATTTTTGGCTCCTTACTTTTATTGCATCCATCATACCTTTCCCAAACCTACTCCACATTCTGCTGATATCCCAAATTCTGTGCCGGTTGCTGCCCCATCCACCCCTATTTCTGTTTCTACTCTGTTTCACAGTGCCTCCAAATATTGTACTTAAGGTATAATACTGTCATAACTATAATACCTCCACCCAAAAAATGGCTAAATAGACAGCACCCCTGAAATCAATAGTGCCAGATACATAGTGCCCCCCCAAAAAATTATAGTACCAGTTATAGTGCACCACAGAGTAAAATATCATCTTTTGTATTAAATATGTTTGTTTAATACTGATGTTCTGGGTAAGTTCCCTATGATCCCTTTAAACAGTAATAATGACCCTTTTGTATGACCTTGAAAGCAAGTGTCCCCTCTGTGTACCATAGAAAATAATAGTGCCCTTTTTTCCCCCTAGATAGTAATAATTCACCCCTATGTGTCTCTTTTAGGTAATAATCCCCCATAAGTCCCCCTAAAAAATAATAATGTCCATTGAGTGCCCCCTAGAAGGTAATAATGCCCCATATACCCCTTTTAATTAAATCCCTTGTAAGTAATAATTCCCCTTACACAATTGCCACCTGAAAAAGTAAAACAAATAAAACTCACCTACCACTCCTCCCCCACGAAAATTATGTGTAATCTTTGCAAGCTGTTGTCCTGGCAAAGGCAGGACAATGCTGTGATTTCATTGTGCTACCTGACATCCTGTAGGCCGCAGGCCTAAAGTGGTCTGCAGTTTACAAGATGGAGAATGGTAGGGTATGGAGTCTATGGATCTTTGCTCTACCACACACTTCAACTGTCTGGGTTTCCTACGAATGACAATTCATTAAAGAGTGGTGCTTGCCCAGGTCACTTTGCCCCTGGTGGGTCTCAATATTTAAGTAGGCTCAGGGCCTCTGCCCCCTCGCCCCATGCTCCCCCTAGCTATACCTTTGATTCCAACTCATGAGACTTCACAAGTCAGTTTCTGAAGGAAGTACTTATAAGCAGTTTCTCCTTGTCCGATAACTTGTAGCAGTTAAATTCTCCTCAAGAGTTTTAAAAAGTTTAATTTTCTTCTGCTAATAATCAGGATTCCCTAGACAAGAGTTACCAAATGTGGATGAAGATGACAAATAGGCACTTTGATTTATTTTAATGAATCTTCTGAAGAATCATTTAGGCTTCCTTTAATATGGTAATATGACCCAGTCTGTCCATCTAAGTCAAGTTCAAAAGCAACCAAATTCCAACATTTTAGCTGTAAATCCAAATAACATAATCTCTTGTGTTCTGAGACATTTCCATTGAAAGATGCAGATAAAAATAATCTCACTGTGCCCTTGAAGGAAAAGTCAAAACAGCGCATAAGTACTCAAAGATAAGTATAAAAAATCCACAACAAGATGAAGTACGCCTGACAGTGAAATGTGGGTTATATCCTTTTAGTGTCATGCCGCCTAATGAGTATAGCAAGAGTTACAAAGGCTTACATTGTAGGAAACCCATTGCTATTTCAACTGAGCGGTATAAAGGAAAGGATAGGCATAAAACTGTTCTGGAAACTCTTCAATGCTTCAAACTGTTATAATCAAGAAGTGAGCAAGACACAGTAATGAAGTCAGCTATCTCTGACCTTGTCAAGATCCTGGGATTTCTGAGAGCGTCAGTACAAAAGAACACATTTTCTGTCTTAGGCTACTTTCACACTAGTGTTTTTGCTTCAGGGTTCAGGGATCCGGCAGGGCTCAGCAAAAACGCTTCCGTTGCTGATAATACAACCATCTGCTTCTGTTATGATCGGATCCGGTTTTATTATGTCTTATATAGTCAAGATGGATCCGTCATGAACTCCATTTAAAGTCAATAGGGGAACGGATCTGTTTTCTATTGTGTCCGATAGTGTCAGAGTTAAACGGATCCATCCCCACTGACTTTCATTGTGGGTCATGACGGATCTATCTTGCTCCGCATCCCATGACAGAAAGAAAACCGCAGCTCTTCGAGATGGGAACGCAACCAAACGGAACGGAATGCATTTTGGAGCATTCCGTTTTGTTCAGTTACGTTTTGTCCCGATTAATAATGAATGGGGACAAAACGGATGCGTTTTTTTTTCATTGTTGAGACCCTATGACGGATCTCAATACCGGAAAATAGAAATGCTAGTGTGCAAGTAGCCTTATTGTAGGCTACAATATTGTGACCCCTCTGTCCCCCGCTTTGTGCGCAAGCTGCGGTTTTGTGTCCAATCATAAAAATGGAAAATAACGGATCTGGCACTGAAAAGAATGTAAGTCAATAGTGACAAATCCATTTTTTTAGGAGCCTAAAAAACTTGATCCGTCACCCATTCACTTTCAATGTATTTAGTGATGGATCCGTGTTTTTTTTTCTGTTTTGATTTCACTCAACAGCATCCTGACGGAACGGATCTCAATACCAGAATTAACAATGCAAGTGTGAAAGTAGCTGAAGTCTGGATTTTTAATTACCTGATTATTTTCCAAGTGACTTCATGTTTTCATTTTACAGGCATTGAAACGGTAAAAATGTTGGTTCTGAAGGTGAACGAACCCTTTAAAGAGATTCTAAGCTATCATGTGTTGAATTTTTAACTACTTTTAGGCTTTGTGCATGATTCAAAAAGGTTTCTTGCATTCTATATGATACAACAGAATGCCATAGACATCCTGGTTTATTGGTACAGCATATATACACATTTTCTTCCCGTACAAAAGAAATTCAGACTTAGTGCCTAGTCCTGTTCTTATAGGGCACGTTCAGGTGATGGCGTTTGATAGTCAAAACAAGGAGTGAATTAAAAAAAGAGAAGTTGTAACTGATCTTTATAATATACTTTCTCTCCTTGTATGTTGCACTCCTGATTTTAGCTTCCAAAACTGCATCGGCAAAGCCAACCATGTGGTCCTACTGATATTGGGGTCACTTTGCCTCACCACAGATAACCTCTTTCAGGTTAAAGCTGAGACAGCAATCAGATGGCCGGTTGTTGCTGGGCAACTGTAGTTTTGTATATTGGTCATTCAGATGAATGATCTCATGGAAAGTAATTATGGAAAATATACCGATAGTACTTTTTTGTTTTGTAGCACAGGTTACTTTTACTGAAAAGTTCCTAAATTTATATGTAGTAATTTCATTGATCACAATCACAAATTTTGGCACTTTTGATAACAATTATGGAATGATGATTTTGAATAATAGAGGAACATATTTTAAAGTTTTGAAGACCACATTAAAAATCTGGATTTTTTTTTCCAAATGTCAAATAAGAATGGGCAGAGCTAATTGCCCATATTTTCTAATCAACGAACTGACACAATATCTTTAATAGGACATTCATCTTAGTTACCAAAAGATCCAGAGACACCTATTGGAAAAAAGAGATTTCTTTGCTGAATTCTGGGTTTGTGTGCCCATTATTGTGTCTTCCAGCAGTTTCTTAGGAGGGGGGAGATAAAATGTGGATGATGAAACTGTAGGATGCTCTCTGCATGGGTGCTGGAAGATAGATGAACTACGATTTGGAAGTCAATATATATCATCTCATTGCCAGCATCTCACGCCCCCACGGCGGCGGTGGAAATCAGCATCAGAAGGGTCATTAATTTTTATTTAGTACAAATTAGAACATAATCAACCTGTGCTACAGCTCCCCAAGCTACGGGCCAAATATTTATCACTGTTCAGGAAAAACGTGGTTATCACAGAAATACAAAAACTGCAAAAATAAAAACACTTTTCAGTATGTATTAGCAAAGACAAAATAATAGCCAATCTTAGCCACACAGGGCAAAATAAATAACACATGTAAAGCAATTACAAAGTAAGTCTGGGCATCAGAGGAAATGGAATATCACATCATTTATTCATCAAAAGCAAAGAGATCGATTTGGGGTGAGAAAGCGTGAACTTTATAAAGGAATTCCAGCCACTATGACCATATGGACCTCATATAAAGCTCTCTGGTGAGATGGGACATTTCCATAATCTAGCAATATTTAGCCAATAGGATACGGCTTGTTACTACTTGAGTGTGGTGTGGAATGATCTCTGTATTGAGAGAACACAGTGCTCCTCTGTTTTTGTCAGTTTTTCTAGATCAGACTCCTATTGAAAGTGGTTCTCCGGGCATGATTTAAAATAGCCACAAGCCACCTGTCCTAGCATGTGAGCAGGACTGGTTGCTATACTTGCAGAGCTGCCTAGGGAGAGAGGGCCTCACTATACTGCTCTACAATAGGTAGTAATGTTTTGATCCTGCCTATGATATCCCATCATGGCTGAGCAGCCGGACCCCAAGGTGTGGTATATGGAAGTGCTGGA
The DNA here is from genome assembly GCF_014858855.1 of Bufo gargarizans. NCBI lineage: Eukaryota > Metazoa > Chordata > Amphibia > Anura > Bufonidae > Bufo > Bufo gargarizans. The sequence continues at coordinate 202,439,877 of NC_058084.1, read as the reverse complement.
GAGTGGCGTATAGAGAGGCCCTGCCCCCTCACCCCCACTAAGCAGCTGTGCAAATGGAGACAAGCCATTCTACTCACCTTCTAGAACAGGTTGCTTGTAGCCATTGGAGTACTGCTGTAAGACTGTAGCATGGTGTCTCTGATATGGCGAGTAATAGACAGGAGTTACAGAATGCCTAGAAACACTCAGCAGCTAATGAGGCTCTGAAAAAAAACCCTCAAGGGCAAATGTAGGGAACACCAGGTTCTTCATTTATATGGTGGACAGTGAATGTCTTATGGACAGAAATTTGTAAACTGACAGACATGTTATAGTGACCTGTCTGAAGGTTGGTGGGATTCAGGTGCTGAGACAACCACTTATCTCTCGAAAGTGTTGGAGTATTTTATGTGCCCTCCCTATAGTCTGGCTCTGAGATAAAGTATACATAAACACTCATAATTATAAACAGGGCCAATTCTAAGTTCTCTGCTGCCTTAGATGAACATTGAAATGACACCCCCCCCCCCCCAGCCCTACTACTAAAGACATACAATACAGACCAAAAGTTTGGACACACCTTCTCATTCAAAGAGTTTTCTTTATTTTCATGACTATGAAAATTGTAGATTCACACTGAAGGCATCAAAACTATGAATTAACACATGTGGAATTATATACATAACAAAAAAGTGTGAAACAACTGAAAATATGTCATACTCTAGGTTCTTCAAAGTAGCCACCGTTTGCTTTGATTACTGCTTTGCACACTCTTGGCATTCTCTTGATGAGCTTCAAGAGGTAGTCACCTGAAATGGTTTTCACTTCACAGGTGTGCCCTGTCAGGTTTAATCAGTGGGATTTCTTGCCTTATAAATGGGGTTGGGACCATCAGTTGCATTGTGGAGAAGTCAGGTGGACACACAGCTGATAGTCCTACTGAATAGACTGTTAGAATTTGTATTATGGCAAGAAAAAAGCAGCTAAGTAAAGAAAAACAAGTGCCCATCATTACTTTAAGAAATGAAGGTCAGTCAGTCTGAAAAATTGGGAAAACTTTGAAAGTGTCTCCAAGTGCAGTCACAAAAACCATCAAGCGCTACATAGAAACTGGCTCACATGCGGACCGCCCCAAGAAAGGAAGACCAAGAGTCACCTCTGCTGCAGAGGATAAGTTCATCCGAGTCACCAGCCTCAGAAATCGCAGGTTAACAGCAGCTCAGATTAGAGACCAGGTCAATGCCATACAGAGTTCTAGCAGCAGACACATCTCTAGAACAACTGTTAAGAGGAGACTGTGTGAATCAGGCCTTCATGGTAGAATATCTGCTAGGAAACCACTGCTAAGGACAGGCAACAAGCAGAAGAGACTTGATTGGGCTAAATAACACAAGGAATGGACATTAGACCAGTGGAAATCTGTGCTTTGGTTTGATGAGTCCAAATTTGAGATCTTTGGTTCCAACCACCGTGTCTTTGTGTGACGCAGAAAAGGTGAATGGATGGACTTTACATGCCTGGTTCCCACCGTGAAGCATGGAGGAGGAGGTGTGATGGTGTGGGGGTGCTTTGCTGGTGACACTGTTGGGGATTTATTCAAAAATTGAAGGCATACTGAACCAGCATGGCTACCACAGCATCTTGCAGCGGCATGCTATTCCATCCAGTTTGCATTTAGTTGGACCATCATTTATTTTTCAACAGGACAATGACCCCAAACACACTTCCAGGCTGTGTAAGGGCTATTTGACCATAAAGGAGAGTGATGGGGTGCTGCGCCAGAGATGGTTTGGAGTGAGCTGGACCGCAGAGTGAAGGCAAAAGGGCCAACAAGTGCTAAGCATCTCTGGGAACTCCTTCAAGACTGTTGGAAGACCATTTCAGGTGACTACCTCTTGAAGCTCATCAAGAGAATGCCAAGAGTGTGCAAAGCAGTAATCAAAGCAAAAGGTGGCTACTTTGAAGAACCTAGAATATGACATATTTTCAGTTGTTTCACAATTTTGTTATGTATATAATTCCACATGTGTTAATTCATAGTTTTGATGCCTTTAGTGTGAATATACAATTTTCATAGTCATGAAAATAAAGAAAACTCTTTGAATGAGAGGGTGTGTCCAAACCTTTGGTCTGTACTGTATTTGCATGGACATTACATTCCTCCCTACCAAACATACACAAGAATACAGCCTTAAATACCTCTTACATACATTGATATCTCCTCTAAAATGCTCTCTTTCTTAATTTTCTCCAAACATCTAATCATCTTTTAGCTATGTCTCATCTCTGCAGAGTTTGCCACAGACATCTTAGATTCCTCACTTTCCAATTATTCTCCTCCTTCTCTTCCTGGTGCACCAACAGTGTCATCCTGCTACTACCACCAATACTGGGCTCAATATTTGTGCCTATATATATATATATATATATATATATATATATATATAATGCTCCCCCCCATACTACCAGTATATAATGCCCCCCCTGTAATGTAAGTACATAATTTCCCCCCTCCAATGGTGGCAGGTATATATAATGCTCTATCCTCCCCGCTCCCTGTAGAGGCCCCAGTGGTTTCAATTTTTAGTTAAAAAACAAAAAATCATTTGCCTAACTCCCATTCCCCTCCACCATCTGAGATGCAGGCCTTATGCCTATGGCCTGGGGTTCCAGTGATTCGTCATAATGAGTCACAATGATGGAAAGTCTTGCAACTGACCTTTTGTCACAGTTCTACAGGGTGTCATTAGAAAATATACGAATGTCTGACATACATAAAGTTCACAAAGAAAAATTCAATGATACAATGTGTTTTGCCTTTTAACACGTGTTTGCCTATTAAAATTATGGCTAGTGTCTTAGGGCTATCTTATTTTACAGGTATTCATCAATCAATTGGATTAATTGTGAGTCTGTTTTTAATTTAAGCACTTTAATTGCACACATTCATTTTGTCCACATTCCCAGTTGGTCTATATGAAAAATGAAAGCCTGGAAAAAAAACTAATAAAGTTCTGTGTAAATATGTTAGCAGTTTGCATTCATATTTAAAGAAATGTAATAAAGCCCATGCATGGACATATAATTTACTCTGCAGACCAGTACCCATTGTGCTACCTATTTATTTTTATCTGTACTGGTATGCTTAGTATAAGATAAAAAGCTTAATGGGCTTCTGTCACTCCACTAAACTCATTCTTTTTTTTTGGTCTCCCTACAATCCTTATGCTGCGATTTCTCAATATATATAGCTATTACTCTGTTTGGTTCAGTAGTTCTATCAAAAAACTGACTTTTATATTATGCAAATTACCTCTCTAGCAGCAGGTAGGGCGGCTACCTGCTGCTAGCAGCCGCATCCTCCATTCATAATGACGCCCCCTCCTCATGTTGATTGACAGGACTAGCGGATGCGCTCGTCCTCTGACTGGCCCTGTCTGCGTTTTAAATCTCGCGCCGGTCTTCAGTTGGCACAGGCGCACTGAGTGGAGGACGCTCGCTCGGCCGCTCCATCCTCAGTGCGCCTGCGCCGATGACGTCACATGTACACCCGACGCAGGTATTCTTGCCATAATACTTGCATTAGTCATGAAAAATTAACAGCAAATAAAAAAGTTACAGTCAGTAAACTAAGGTTAGGTTCACATCTGCATTGGAGGCTCCATTAAGAGCTCTCATCACAGATTATGCACAAAAATTCCTAAAAGGTAGAGTAGCATGTTGTGTTAATTTGTCTGGTAAAATGATGAATACTATGATGAAAATTTGCCCCATTATAGATCGCCAGATGTCTGTCATGTGAAGATCTAGCGCTGCCATTATTTTTAATGTTTCTGTCCCTATACCAAATCAAAAAAATGAAAATTAAAAATGCTAATTTGAACCTAGCCTAAAACTGTGTTCGTGAAGCCCAAAAATACCCTGGACCTAAAACAGTTAAGGAACATAGGAGAACATTTATGGGGTAATTTATTAACCCCTATATCTGGTGGTGGATCCGCCGAAGTTATGAAGAAGCGCCGGCCTCTACATAACTTCGGCGCATCCAGCACCAGTCTAAATGTAAGACAGCCTCCTTGCTGGCTTATATTTAGACCATTTTCTACACCTAAAACAGGTGTAGAAAATGAGAATTAAGACTGACCTACAAGCCCGTACCCTTCCCCGCCCCCACCCAACTCCCACATTTTTTTGACCTGGAGATTGCGGCGCAAATAACCTTTGAAATACGCAGAATACAGGGGTATTTCTGGATAATAAATGATTCTCATACTGTTAGATTTACGTCTTTTTATTGGTCTAAAATTGTTTGAAATGTCGCACTGTAATTTTTGCAGTAATTTGTGCAACATTTGCCTCAATACGCCACTTGACACTACTTTTCACAGCGTTCTATGTTTAGGACAAGCGAATGTTTTACACCTGTTTTAGACTACATTTGTGATCAGGTCGGCTATTAGATAGCGACACCTAACACTAGCAGTAGAAGTGTGGCGGAACTGCTTACGTAAGGATAGCCTAAAGTGGGCCACCCTAGGATGGAGGAGATGAGAGCTGAGGGCTATGGGTGGGAGGGTGTGTCGCCCTCGTCGATCGCGTCGTAAGGAGAGCGCTGCCCGCACCTTATATAGACGAGCCAGAGCCTCCCCTCACACAAATGCGGCGTCTGCTGCGCCTATACTTGTGATCAGGTCGGCTATCAGATAGAGACACCTAACACTAGCAGTGAAGGTGTGGCGGAACTGCTTACGTAAGGATAGCCTAAAGGGACCAAAAAGGAAACACTAGACACGGATAGATCAAAAGAATTCATGTTATACATAGTTACAGCAATAGTTTCTGGAAATCAGCAGACATTTCTGAGCGAGGGTTGGGAATATACCTGGTATAACAGGAGGACTGCCACCGACCTAATTTCTTGATGATGTGAGTCGGAGTATAATTTTTTGCCGCCGCCGATGCAGCGCCTATCCTAAATGAATGCCCAGTGATTGATCGTGGATTTACCTTTAGGTTGGATAACAGAATCCGTACATGCTTCAAGAAAACTTGAATGCTAAGGGGAACGGAGCCATGCGCTAATAGTGGAGAATGTGCCATGGCATGTTTGATGGTGTCTAACCAACCGTGTAGGACCGCTACCGGGTACCAGGCATTTCCCGGTGGGAAAATATCTCACTTGGGGTGGAACCTGCGCATGTGAATTCGCCTGGCCGGAGGAAACCGTAGAAGCTGAGCTATATCGCTGTCTTGATGAGTAGGCTGGTGTAGTGCCCAAAAGGCTTGTTATATATTAACATGTGAGACAGGGATTTGAACATCTCCCCTGTGACCGGTTTCCGTGACGTCTTTGGTTTGACCGTTGTACATTGTATACCCTTCAATACGGCTTTAATGGGGTGTGCCAAAAATAACGATAGTCTGTCAGGGTAGAGTATGTACCAGAAATGTTGGATGCTGGTTAAATATAATTTGATCGTGCTACAGGATCGTTTGAGAGTCTTATAGCAGTATGCTATGAAGGCTAATATGTATGAAACATGGTCTGACTCAGATTGCGGAAACAAGCGTCGGAATGTGAAGAAGTGTCCCCAGGCAGTATTGTAATTTCTCAGTGTACTTTTAGACAGTGACTGATTAAAAAAATGACCGAGCGACTTCCAAGTGCTGCCTCAATCCATGTAGAGGAGGTTGTGAGTTGGCGTTGGAGTCGGGAATGGATCTGCGTCTGGAGAAACCTGGAAGAAAGACTGCATGTTAAGTCTAGACAATGCATTTGCGTCCAAATTTGCCTTCCCGGAAATGTGCGCGACTTCATAATGAAAGTGATGTTGTAACATCAACCACACAAACGTCTCAAGAATGCTATGATTTCCCTGGATGCTGATCTACCTTTGTTGACCAGATCCACCACAACCGTTTTGTCTGAAATAAATAGCACTGTCTTGTTTGCCCAAAGACTACCCCATGCCTGCGCTGCTGCGACTATGGGGTAAATCTTAAAAAGCGGTGAGGATTTGGAAAACCCAGGGATACTGGCTACTTCTGGCAGCCAAGCACTAGCCACCCAGTGTTTACCATATATTGCTGCAAACCCCACAGATGAAGAGGCGTCTGTGTGTATGACGGGGGAGTTACTGGAGACCGCAGGTATAAATAACGACACTCCGTTCCAGTGCATCAAAAACTGATCCCACATTATGAGATCCGCCATGGCCTGGTGATCAAGAAGAATAAGAGAGTCTTAATCTGTAGCAGAAGGCAACAACCAAAGGAGCATAGAGATAAATGATCTACCTTGGGGGAAAATTCTCATGGCGAAATTAAGCATCCCTAAGAGGCTCTGTAGTTCAACTTTAGAAGTGACTCCCCCCTGAACCAGCCTGTGTACTGAATCTCGGATTCTTAACAACTTATTCTCGGGCAAACTGGCCTAAAAAGTAGCTGTGTCTAATTAGATGCCTAAAAAGGTTATCCTGGCACTGGGCTCATCTGTTTTGTTATCTGCTACAGGTACGCAGAGATTTCTGAAAACCTGCATCAATGTGTTGAGGTCACACGGAGATTGGGAAGGGGGTTCAATTAGCAAAAAATCGTCCAGATAATGTATGACATGGTATGCGTTGAATTTGTTCTCCAAGATCGAAAAGCAACGGACTAGATCTAGAACCAAAAGTTAATTTGTTGGCGAAGTAATAAGAACCATCCCATTTGATCCCATGCCACTGCCATAACTGAGGTAATATGGGGAGGAGTTTAAAGGCTTCAGTAATATCCGCTTTGGAGAGCCATTCCTGTTTACCTAAGGACAGAATGACCTGAATGGCTTAGTCTATGGAGGAATATTTCATCGTGAATTCTTCGGCTAGCATGAGTGAGTTGAGACTGGGTGTGAGTGAAGAATGTGGAGCTGACAAATCGTAAATCAGTCGTTTTTTATTTGAAAATTTCCCGGAGCCTACCCCTATGGGACTGATCCTAAAAGACTCAAACGGGGGTTTGGCAAATGGTCCTATGAGGTAAGCCTTCCCTAATTCGGCCTGGAACAATTGGGAGACTACCTCTGGGTTTCTTATGGCTGATTGTAAATTTCTACATTCAAAAGGTGCCTGGGGTATGGCAACCTGTCCTGTGTGGAGTCCTGATGAAAACCCAGATAAGACAAATTCAACCCATGCTGTGTCTGGATCACCCAACATGTAATCAGCAAGTGTGTCTATGCTAATCACGCCTAGTCATGTGGGATTGTGCCCTTTTTGTGGTCATGTGACACGGGGGTGTGCCCTGAAGCAATTGGCGCATAGATGCAATAGCCTGCACTGATTATAGAAGCATCCCCATGCATTGAAATTATTGCAGATTTGCGACTTTCCTATGTATTTTATGGGCCGACCTAACTTATCTACCCCAGAGACAATTTTTGACAGAAATGGATCCAGGGAGTTTTTAGGGATGGTAATATCTACCCGTGCGCTAACGTTTGAACACCATTCTGCAGAATGGGAATAGGAACCACAGTTAAAGCATGCAGGTGCTTTAAGCCCGGCGAAGTGTCGACAGAATAACTCAGTATCAATTACTGCACAATCAACAGTATGCTGGAACTGAGCTAATAATGCTGGAGCTTTGGTGGAGAAAGAGCGGTGGTATTCATAAAAAGCTGTACCCCCATACTTGTGGCCTAGGTCCACCACTTTGTAAAGTTAAAGGTCTAACTCTTCTCTGCGAATGGGTGACACTGAGCAGATCACGTCTCTGTACAAGCTGAAAGCCAATACAAATTCCGTGATGCTGAGCTTTCTGTTTAGTCTGATTTCCCTGGATTTTAGTATGACTGAAACTTCGCCAACATGCAATTGTTTTATTGTCCGGCACCTCGTGAGTGGCTATCAATAATGAGGCTAGGTTAACTTCCTTACCCTTTAATATGTCTTTCCTCAGGTTAGCGGGAATGAAATGAGACAGGGATATGTTGGAAAAGTGGGCGGGCCATTGATGCCTGTCGTGGCGGACTTGGATGGGACCACCGGACCCTGACTGTCACCAGTGGATGTAGATGTCCTACTTTCAATGAGCTCGAGTCTGGCCTGGAAGTTGGACATGGATGAAGACATGTTGTTGATTGCCGCGTGCAGCTGAGTGATAGATGTTTGTATGGTATTCATAGAGACTGTCTCTTGACTGGGGCCTGAATCCGACTGTAAAAGACGATACAATTCGGCCTTCCTGGCAGATGTGGGGAAAGGGATTCCTCTCCTCAGGAGTTCCGCTGCCAGTTTGGGAATGGTCCAGGATCTCAAGGAAGGGGCGTGATCCTTGTCAGACTGCAGATCAAGACTTCTGGGTGATGCGACCGTACCCTGGCTCCCTTGATCCTGTGTTGGTTCCATCTAAAATAGTATAAGACATGAAGGCCATGTTTCTCGAATGTACCCGTGAATGAGCATGCACTAGTGCGCCCAGAAACTAAATACCTGTGAAGTAGTACCTTCACCCGTGCGCCCGCACTTAGTGATGACATGAAAATACCATGTGTGAAATTGTCACCACCAACGTAGTGAGTAGTGTAACCCTGGCTGCAAGTAGGAAATGTATGCGACGTGACAATACGTTGAACCATTAACTAAAGCTTTAGATGTAAATTTGTGAGCGGGACCAAAGTTTTTTTTTTTTTTCTGATGACGTGACGGACTTATGTTTATGCCTGTAGTCGTGACAGGACTTAAATCGTGTGCCGCACTCGTGAAGGATTTGCGTTCTGCCTGTAGTCGTGACAGGACTTAAATCGAGTCCTTGAATCGTGAAGGACTAGCCTTTGCCTGTAGTCGTGACAGGACTTAAATCGTGTCCTGACAGCGTGACGGACTAGAGCATTTGCCTGAAGTCGTGACAGGACTTAAATCGTGTCCGAAGACGTGACAGACTTGCGCAATTGCGTGAAACGTGAGTAGGCTCCCTGTGGGGTCCAATAGATTAAAGACTACTGGTTATAGTGATGGAGCTATTTCAGGACAGATAGGATATGATGGACTATACCTGGTGATCGTGGAAACTCGTGCTACTCCCCCCCCCCCCCCTGTGCAATATCATGACCAGAATCCTCCTGATGTCAGGAGGTCTATCTTGCAACTGAGCAAATATCAAGGTCGCAGGCATTTACCATTGCAGGGTAAAAAATATATATATATTTTTTTATTTACCTTGCTGTGAGTTAGCAAATCACAACTGCCGCCCTGTAGGAACATGGAAAGAGTACAAAGATCGAAATGAGTGCATCCCTTAAATGCTGCCTGGACATATAAACCCTGCAGCCAGCATGCCAATACCTAGCTGCACAATAGAGAATCTGCCTGTGTTGTTGCTTGGATACCAACGTGCCCCCACCTGAAAAGAAATACACAAACAGCAATATAAGAACGAACACCGGGTCAGATCAGCAGAAATGAAGAGTGCTGCCCGTGTCTGCCGTGATACATGCCCGCATGGTAAGAAGGTTGGCCACTATTAATTTGCTACAGGCGGCTGTCCTTGCCCCCCGCTTACCCTGCGTGCGCCGCAGCTGTTGTCCCGCCGATGTGCCGTAGGAAGCACCGCCCGATGCCCTCTACCTTACCTGACACAGAACGCCCGCAGGAGGATGTTTGAAGAACGCGCTCCACGCCGACGCATGCGCAGAAGAACGACCGGAAGTGTGTCGCCCTCGTCGATCGCGTCGTAAGGAGAGCGCTGCCCCTACCTTATATAGCCGAGCCAAAGCCTCCCCTCACACAAATGCGGCGTCTGCCGCGCCTATACTTATCATTTGCGACAGTTTCAAATGTCACAAAAAAGTTGCAACCTACACCAGGCTCTCCACTGGTGTACTTTTAAACATAAAAGTGTAAACAACATTGCAATCATGCCAAATATGTTATTAATTTCCACTATTTCAGAAATTTGGCGCAGACATTCAAAGCAAAGACAGACTTAAAACTAACACGAAAGCAACTGTAAAAGATAAATATCCCCATAGTTATTGTAGCATAGATTATGTTTACTTTTTTCAACTTTTTGACCAATTGGTTATCCAGATACATGAATGTATCATTACATGAATTTTCCTGCACATATAGTAAGAATGAAATGCTCATTAATCTTTACCTGCATCCCTTCTTGGCCTCTTGTACCTTCTTACGTAAGAGTCCTGTTCTTTGTGTATTTTAATCATTGACCTGAAGTAATAATTTTTATTTATTTTTTTACTTGAATGGACATCAATTTAAGTGGCATGGAAGAAAGATTATAGAATAATAACTAAGGTAAGCAGGATGACTTTTACTGAGTCAGTGAAGTGCATTATATTGATGTTTTCTGCCAAAAATGATGCTTTCGGCATTTGGATAACAATAAATGTTTAGCCTTTTTTCGATTGATTACCTAATCTTAATTAACACAAGTACCGTGTCACTATATAAAACTGTGAGCAAAGACTTTTTAGATAATGATGGATGATTACAGTCAAAAAAGTGACTTAAACTCCAAGCCCCCAAGCAACATTGTAACTGCACACTTCCCCTTCTACCATGTTCATAATAGTGGGGTATTTGGCCACTGCAACCTCTGCACTCCCTATAGCTATGGCACATCTTTCATTATGTGTATATTTCTGAACTTGCTCAGTTTCATGCAGAGAATACCATTTGAATTTTAAACTGAAAATCATTAACTACCTGAATATGCATCCATAATCTCATAATATGCCTGTAAATTAAAAACACCTTATCAGAAATACATTTTGCTGTCTCCTTGAGGATTTCTCTTGTGTAGCATCTGATCTCTGGAACTCTATACTTTTAGCCATTTTAACCCCTTTAAACCCCTTTTTATTTTTCATTTTAATATTCTTCTCTGTCTTCCCGGAACCATAACTTTTTTATTTTTCTGTTCACATAGCCATTTGATGGTTTATTTTTTATGTGGCAAGTTGTACTTTCTACTGCTGCAATTTAATATGGCATACAATGTAGTCAGAAGCTAGAAGAAAATTCCAAATGGGGTGGAATTGGAATCTGCCATAGTTTTATGGGATTTGTCTCCACTGCCTGCCCTATATAGTAAAACTGATCTGTGCCCTTCATCCTCTGAGCCATTAAAATTGCAACTGTACCACATTTATATAGGTTTTTTCTTTTGTTTTAATACAGAAAACATGATGAGAGGGGTATGTAGTTTTTCCCCCGCCATATCAGGTAAAATATTAGTTACGGCGAAGCGAGAGAAAATTTGGTTTTGCTGAAAATCTAATTTTTCCTGAAATTCGGATCAATGTAAATTAATTTGACTTCAATTCGCTCAACACTAGATGTAGGCTTGCTCAAATCCTTTTGTCTCTTCATGTAATCCTAGACAGAATCAATTGTTGAGACATCAGGACATTTAAAATACATTTCTAGATTCAGATACTATTTCTACATCAAAAACGACATCAGGCCAGATGTAGTTTTGCCATTTCTTATATTGGTGACATAGAGGAAGATCGAGTTGCTCTATCAGTTATTAGTGGAATTTTATTACCCAGTGTTTTTCCCATCTGTGGCATGGTAATATCTCACTTCATCATCAACTAAATATTCATTATAATTTTGATATCTTGTTTACAAAATTCCAGAGTTTTGTTCATCAATAATATGAACACATGCTTATGCTTGGGTATAATGAGAATAAACAGGAAGGAAGCTGAGATAAAAGTGGTGGTGAGTGTTGGTTCAGATCACAGTCTAGAAGAAGTTGCTCTAAATTTGTAGCCAGTGTGCTTAGTAGTACCTCCTCATCCTGTCCAGCAACAACTGGTGATAGTGCAAGCCATTTATAGATCAAGGGGTCGACGAAAGATGGTATCCTATGATTTATGTATCTGAGTTGAACGTGGGTAATGGACCTGACACCAACTGTATCTGGTGAATTGTAAGCAAATGAAATGTTTAATCAACTTTACCTGACATTTCAATAGATAGACATTTTAATGGTGGACAGAGACTAAATGATCATGTCTGCCCATAGAATAGAAGTGGAGAAAAGAAAAAAGAAGGAGGTTATCCAAAAGCTACAAGGGACTGTGCTTTGTCCCTGAAGAGAAGGATAGAGACGGGGCGCCACCAGGACCGTACGATGGAGGGATTGGAAAAAAGGAAACAGTAGGATGGAGAGGCAGCTCTGGTGTAGAATAAAACTAAACATCACAGAGAAGTCAAGATAAATCAGTAAAGGGTAGGGAACAGGGGGTAGTCACCCACCCCGAGTGTCACACCGGACACTGTAAAAAAAAATAGATGCGGTTGAGCGCCAAACTCCCAAAAGACAGAGTACAAGTAAGTGATGGTGTTAGATAATCGTTGACGGTATCAAAAATCACCAAACTCAGGTGCTATAAACTGTTAAGTTGAGCACAGTGATGGGTAGGTAAAAGGTACAAGAATAAGGTGACGCTTGTAATAGTATTAGGTAAAATCATGCAACACTAAAACTGAATAAGATATAGATACATAAAATGAAGTCAATTCTTCAGGAAGTTAAAAACATAGAGATAATAATAAAAGTTAAATCATTGGTAAAAATCCACTCACTTCACAGAGGGGGGGTCGCCACCAGGATAAACTCAAGACACCTGTGGCAAGTCACCCCCCTAAGCCGGGATCGCGTTCAGGTTGTTAGAGGTTGACGTCTACGACCTGGGTGTACAGCCTGGTTGGTAAAGCAGCAGACAAATCCAAAGGTGCGCAATCAATCCTCTTTATTGGTGTAATGTACGGCTCAACCAGTTTCAGGGGTCATAATACCCCCTTCATCAGGAGCAGAATATACAATAAACATAATGTATGGGCTTTAAATACATGTGGGTGTGCCGTTTTGGCGCCAAAAAACAGTGGGTGGAGTTACAGGAAATGACATCATAATTATGGAAATCAGAGTAAACACTGTTTATATAATAATAATTCATTGGTGAGGCCTGTGATATGTATGAGGATAAATGCCTATATATAAAACTGCCGTCAGATCAAGAAATAACTTTGTTTGTCTCTAAGTATTGTAAGGTCACTTACCGCGCGACCGTAAGTCGGGTGGGTCGAACGCATCATGCGTTCCACCAGACCTATATCTGGGACGGAGCGAGCTGTGACCGGAAGTTGCTGTAGTCGAAGTAGGTGGAACGTAGTATGCGTTCCACCTATTACATATCCGGAACAAGTTTACCGGAAGTTGGCCTGTGGAATGCACAGGTGTCCAACCGTGCTACAGATGGATTCACCTCATCGGAAATGTCGTCGTCCGAATCCGGAAATGACGGCACTCGTGGTGGGAGGTCACTTTGGTGGAACGCAGATGTCCAAGTGTTCTGCGTTTCACCTAGTATATCTATAGGGGGGGTAGGTAGAAGGGGATGCTGTGAAAAGTCTATGGTATGCAAATGTTGATTGCCTACAAATAAAAGTACAAAGACATCAATAAACAAATAGAAATGGGAATACATGTGGTACATCAGTCAATGAAATTAAAATTAATTTTAAAAGACAGATAGTATAGCAGTAAAAGGATCAGTAAAATGAAAGAGTATAGGCACCTAGATTATCCCTATATAAAGCTACAGGGATTAGGTCATGTAGAGTGATAGATAATAATAATATTAGTAATAATGTGAAGAAATAAGTAGATATCAACGTTAAAATCAAATGACATAAAAACAAACATATAGACTGGTTGATATTGGTGTCTATGGGGAATATGTAAGCTTCTGCTGAACAGTATGGGGATATTGTCTCCACGACATACCTATTTCGCACCAACTAGAATATAGTAATGGTTGATAAAATAATAATAAAAATATAGACACATAGTTAGTGATCATATCACAATAATATATTGAAAATTGGTATATTAATAAATAGATGAATGAATCTATATATTTACAAATCTTGGAAAGCGTTAAAAAAGAATTTAAAAAGTTTTTTTTTATTAGGTATATGGTGGTGTATTATATGTAAATGAATCAAGACCTATGTAGGGAGCTAGTAATTTAATAGTTTGTATATTCAAGGGATTCATTGAGGCCGAAAGGGATGAGGGTATTTAGCTTAAAAATCCAGAACATTTCTTTTCTGCACAGTGTTTGGAATGATCAGGGAACCCATTCGAGTGTCGTGACTGACAGAGATGTGGGGTCACCTTCGTGATGGGAAGCATAATGTCGGGATACACTGTGTGTGCAAACTTTGCGTCTTATATTTGAACATTGCTCATTCATACATTCCTTCAGGGATTGAGTAGTGCAGCCAATATACAGAAGGTTGCAAGGACATTGTAGTAGGTAGACCACATTTGTAGTGCTGCAATTCATTAACTGGTGTATGGTAATTGGTTTCATAGGAAGAGGTAAAATAACCCGTTCACCACAGCAATTTATGATGTCACAGCACATACATCTTTATATTCCACATTTGTGCGAGCCTGTTTTCTGTAGGCTCTTGTTTGGACCAGATTTGGGACATCGTGGGTTAGTCTCAAGTTTGGGACACGAGGGGGCCAAAATGTTTTTCAAGGTCCGGGCACGTTTAAAAATTAAATTAGAAGTTTTTGGGATGGTCTTGCCTATAATGGGGTCCTTTAGTAAAAATATTCCAGTGTTTATTCATTAGTTTTCTAATATCCATGTGTCTGGAGTTGTAGCGTGTGACGAAACGAAAATTGTATTGAATATTATCCGTACCTAAAATTTTATTTTTATTTTGGCCACTGAGACTCTTTTTGGGATGTTCCTAAAGCTCTCTTTTCTGAATCTTTTACAAGTTTGCTCGGGTACCCTTTATCGTAGAAGCGTTTCTTCAAGATGGATAGTTGTTCCCTACAAACCGTGTCATTTGAACAGTTCCTGCGAATTCTGCGCATCTGGCTATATGGTATATTATTTAGCCATTTCTTGTGATGGCAACTTTTAAAGTCTAAATAACTATTCGTCTCCACTTTCTTAAAATGTGTTCTTGTGGTTATTTTGTTATTAGAGATTGAAATATCTAGATCTAAAAAGATTGCTTCTGTAGGGTGTGTCTCGAGTGCAAAACTGATGTTCCCACCATTAGTATTGTTGTGATTGATAAGACCCGTTAAGACATCAGGGTTCCCTTCCCAGATTAAGATGATGTCGTCTATGTACCTCTTATAGAGTTTTATGTTGGGATGGGTGATAAGGCCATGTAGTTCCTCGAATACCCCCATGAACAGATTAGCATAGGCTGGGGAAAACTTGGTCCCCATGGCCGTTCCTTTGCATTGTTGATATATTGTGTCCTGGAACATAAAATAGTTATGACGGAGGATGAAGTTGATGGAGTCTATGATGAAGATTCGTTGTGTGTTGGGTAGTTGAGGGTCCTGACAGAGGGTTTTGTCTACAGCAAGGATGCCGAGAGAGTGAGTGATATTGCTATAGAGGGAGGTGACATCTAGTGTCATCCAATGGTAGGTGTCTCTCCATTCAAAAGTCTTCAAGGCACTAATAAGATGGGAAGTATCACGTAGATACGAGGGTAATTGCAGGATGTATTTCTGTAAAATACTGTCTACATAGTCGGACAGATTAGAGGTAAGTGATCCGACACCAGAGATAATTGGTCTTCCCGGGGGGGTTCGTTAGTGACTTATGGACGGATGTGGTGTTTTGAGGAAAGTTCTTTCTTTTTTACTAATGATACCTGACCTAAAACCATCGTCAACTAGAGATATCAGTTTTTTCTTATAATTATTTGTAGGGTCGGATGATAAAATTTTATAATATTCTTTGTCGGAGAGGATTCGTAGTGATTCCGCTAAGTAGTAAGACGAGTCTCTATCCTTCTCTTCTGGGACAAAGCACAGTCCCTTGTAGCTTTTGGATAACCTCCTTCCTTTTTCTTTTCTCCACTTCTGCTCCATATGGATCAGCAAAGAGGAAACTCACTGCCGAGAGGTGAAGAGGCCGCCTCAGGATTGACTTACCTTACTGACGATCTACCACATCTAATAAAAAGGATTAAACTCAAAGTTACCAACCAGCTACCCGCTGACTTTGCTGATAAACTTAAAACCACCCCCTACGGAACCTGGCTAGATACAAGAATCGAACATACAGAGAAGACACCGGCAGATACAGATGTAAATATATCAGGACTAATTAAGGACTTCATCCATAACGAAATAGACGGTTATTTCTTAACCATCTATCTCCACCTCGGAGTTCTACCATCTTATTAGTGCCTTGGAGACTTCCCATCTTATTAGTGCCTTGGAGACTTTTGAATGGAGAGACACCTACCATTGGGTGACACTAGATGTCACCTCCCTCTATAGCAATATCACTCACTCTCTCGGCATCCTTGCTGTAGACAAAACCCTCTGTCAGGACCCTCAACTACCCGACACACAACGAATCTTCATTATAGACTCCATCAACTTCATCTTCCATCATAACTATTTTATGTTCCAGGACACAATATATCAATAATGCAAAGGAATGGGGACCAAGTTTTCCCCAGCCTATGCCAATCTGTTCATGGGGGTATTTGAGGAACTACATGGCCTTATCACCCATCCCAACATAAAATTCTATAAGAGGTACATAGACGACATCATCTTAATCTGGGAAGGGAACCCTGATGTCTTAACGGGTCTTACCAATCACATCAATACTAACGGTGGGAACATCAGTTTTACACTCGAGACACACCCTACAGAAGCAATCTTTTTAGATCTAGATCTTTCAATCTCTAATAACAAAATAACCACAAGAACACATTTTAAGAAAGTGGACACGAATAGTTATTTAGACTTTAAGAGTTGTCATCACAAGAAATGGTTAAATAATATACCATATAGCCAGATGTGCAGAATTTGCAGGAACTGTTCAAATGACACGGTTTGCAGGGAACTATCCATCTTGAAGAAACGCTTCTACGATAAAGGGTACCCGAGCAAACTTGTAAAAGATTCAGAAAAGAGAGCTTTAGGAACATCCCAAAAAGATAGTCTCAGTGGCCAAAATAAAAATAAAATTTTAGGTACGGATAATATTCAATCCAATTTTCGTTTCGTCACACGCTACAACTCCAGACACATGGATATTAGAAAACTAATGAATAAACACTGGAATATTTTTACTAAAGGACCCCATTATAGGCGAGACCATCCCAAAAACTTCTAATTTAATTTGTAAACGTGCCCAGACCTTGAAAAACATTTTGGCCCCCTCGTGTCCCAAACTTGAGACTAACCCACGATGTCCCAAATCTGGTCCAAACAAGAGCCTACAGAAAACAGGTTCACACAAATGTGGAATATAAAGATGTATGTGCTGTGACATCATAAATTGCTGTGGCGAACGGGTTATTTTACCTCACCCTATGAAACCAATTACCATACACCATTCAATGAATTGCAGCACTACAAATGTGGTCTACCTACTACAATGTCCTTGCAACCTTCTGTATATTGGCCACACTACTCAATCCCTGAAGGAAGGTATGAATGAGCATCGTTCAAATATAAGATGCAAAGTTTGCAAACACAGTGTATCCCGACATTATGCTTCCCATCACGAAGGTGATCTCACATCTCTGTCAGTCACGACACTCGAATGGGTTCCCCGATCATTCCAAACACTGTGCAGAAAAGAAATGTTCTGAATTTTTAAGCTAAACATCCTCATCCCTTTCGGCCTCAATGAATCCTTCGAATATACAAACTATTAAATTACTAGCTCCCTACATAGGTCTTGATTCATTTACATATAATACACCACCATATACCTAATTTCTTTTAAAAACGTAAAAAAAAATTTTTTACCGCTTTCCAAGATTTGTAAATATATAGATCCATTCATCTATTTATTAATATACCAATATTCATTATATTATTGTGATATGATCACTATGTGTCTATATTATTATTATTATTATTATTTATTTATCAACCATTACTATATTCTAGTTGGTGCAAAATAGGTATGTCGTGGAGACAATATCCCCATACTGTTCAGCAGAAGCTTACATATTCCCCATAGACACCAATATCAACCAGTCTATATGTTTGTTTTTATGTCATTTGATTTTAACGTTGATATCTACTTATTTCTTCACATTATTACTAATATTATTATTATCACCAATCTATCACTCTACATGACCTAATCCCTGTAGCTATATATAGGGATAATCTAGGTGCCTATACTTTTTCATTTTACTGATCCTTTTACTGCTATACTATCTGTCTTTTAAAATTCATTTTAATTTCATTGACTGATGTACCACATGTATTCCCATTTCTATTTGTTTATTGATGTCTTTGTACTTTTATTTGTAGGCAATCAACATTTGCATACCATAGACTTTTCACAGCATCCCCTTCTACCTACCCCCCCTATAGATATACTAGGTGAAACGCAGAACACTTGGACATCTGCGTTCCACCAAAGTGACCTCCCACCACGAGTGCCGTTGTTTCCGGATTCGGACGACGACATTTCCGATGAGGTGAATCCATCTGTAGCACGGTTGGACACCTGTGCGTTCCACAGGCCAACTTCCGGTAGTTCGGGTAAATTGAAAATTTACTAATAGCTGCTGAATCATTCCTGTGCTATCTGTAAAGAATAAATCAAGGCAACTGGACGTACTGTAGATTTCTTGAAAACATTTCACTCGTTCTTCCAGCGAGCTTTCTCAATTCTGAGTGACTGTACAAAAATTCTGGGAATAAATATGTAACTGAATCAACATCTGGTAATTATACCCAGCATTGGGTCAAAGGTGTTTAAGATTCATTATCCTAATTGGAGTCAGTAGGTGATAAAGACTTCCCAGAAAAAGGTGTCAAGACAGCATTGTATGTGGCAGACAATAGATCTAAACCCCCCGCCTCTATTCAAGCTTGGCTTCTCCATTTTTACGTAGATGGCCTCTTTCTTGCCTCGTTTGTACCAATCGACCTCCTTATCCAAAACACGTACTTTAGCGCTCAACCTCATCTATTTTTTTACAGTGACCGGTGTGATACTCAGGGTGGGTGACTACCCCCTGTTCCCTACCCTTTACTGCCACATACAATGCTGTCTTGACACCTTTTCTGGGAAGTCTTTATCACCTACTGACTCCAATTAGGATAATGAATCAACATCTTTGACCCAATGCTGTATAATTACCAGATGTTGATTCAGTTACATATTTATTCCCAGAATTTTTGTACAGTCACTCAGAATTGAGAAAGCTTGTTGGAAGAACGAGTGAAACGTTTTCAAGAAATCTACAGTACGTCCAGTTGCCTTGATTTATTCTTTACAGATATACCATGACCTGGATAAATGAGAACCTTCACAGACATTCCTGTGCTGTCTGGTCTCTGTACAGTTCCTTTATCCTCTTCCCCTACCATCTCCATATATGTTGTAATCTGATCCTTCAGTGAGGAGGCAGCCCATCTTGGTCTCACAAGAGGGGCTTCTCATAGTCAGCTTAGAAAAGAAAAGCTGATAACTTTAGAACAAGACATTTTTCTCTCAAAAGATATATTACAAAGTGTCTTATATTTATTTGTACTATTGATTTATGCAACATTATCTGAAAGTAGTTACTATTAAATGATGTGGTTTTCCATTTCTTTACTACAGCTGCCAGAAGTTATTCGGAAATTGTCATACACCTGGAACTAACCACAAAATAGGAATGATCTTATATTACGCTTATGTAGTTATCAAAAGAAAAAAGGAATAGATTACTAAGTGAGAGGTCAGAACTGGTGCATGTCTGCGCTCTAGATTACCAAAAGTCAAAACATTATTCAAAAAGGGGTAATCCTAAAACATAACATTTATTAATAATGCAGATAAAATATGAAAGAGTCCTTAATATAGTGTGCAAAGACAAACATTGGGATAAAATTAAGATACTTGATAAAAAGAACTTAGAGGCATTTTTTCATGTCCGCCTGAAGGATAATATAATTTTTTTATTTTTTTTTGGTATCCTCTCTTTTATATGAAGATTCTTTCATATAGAAGATATATGACAACCCCCATTTGATGCAATGGTCATTATCCCAAATGAAAAACATACAAAAGATATATATATTAAGTGTGCGGCGGCACTAGTAACCAGCAGGTCCTACCGGCACCATGGGACGGACACCAGATCGTTCACCACCAGCTGTATTCGTAGGATGCCTCTCCACGGATGATGTTCAATAGACAACAGTGATACACAGCTGTGTAGGGTCCCTGTTCAAGCCCTATGGTGGCTAGCCGTACAACCCTGATACTAAATAATGAGTAGCAGCCTGACCACAGGGCACTCGTCCTAACAAGGACGACCCCGTCCGGAACCTGTCCCTAAAATCTAAAATACTATATGTCCCTAAAGATCCACGAAACACTCCCTACACGCATGTTTCACTGCCAGGACAAAAAAGCAGTTCATCAGGGGAGATGGAGAGAATTATTGGGGATCAATCTTTAGATGAATGATTAATCCCAAACCATGAGCTTGACGCGATAAGTCAGCTGGTAAAGAGGTATACCAAGATGGTGGAATCCTCAAGGGGCATTTTCCAGGTTAAGAGGTAATTAGTGGTGCAGTATATAGATGGATATGCCTGCACATGGGACGCTAACTAGACTAGCGCTCCCACCACATTTAAATAGCTACCTGGTTCCCGCTGCCGCCACCCACGATGTCAGTGGCCAATGAGCCCACCCGCGTGCTCGCACGTCAGCGCAGCGCATGCACTCATTATAAAACAGGGACGAGGTATGGAGCGCAAGGAAGTGCTTGAGGAAATATAGCACTCTCGACTCAGTCTCGCGAGATTGCGCCAGCCGGCCGTAATGACAGCGGCATTAGAAGCAATACACTATACCTCTTGCTCCTATGCACTCGCAGGTGGTGAGATGATTGGACCTCAAATCACCACCGGAGTGCTCTGGCCCACAATCGGACCCAATATTAGAAAAGGTATTAAAGGCTATTTATCATATAAAAGACAAAATAGACACCTGGGCAGTGGTCCAACAGCAGAGAACGGCCTATGGCATTATCAAATAAATATTGTGAAGGTCTTACATCAATAAAGCCATTATCAGTGGCACAATGAAAAAATAAATAAACAGATCATAAATAATAGCAGCGCGGAGTTGTCCAAAAACAATAATTAGATAAGTCACTCATTAGTGCAAGGACGCTCACTAGTACAAAGGAAAAAGGAGGTATCACCCCTAAGCTATGTATAGCAAGTTAAAGACTTGGGCATTGAGGGGCTGATAAAACTAGTCAGACAGATTATAAACATGATGGTGGCATCACAGGGCAACTACTAATTCACATGAAACAACTGTAGTTCAGTTGCTCATTGAGACCTGTCGGTGTAACTGTCCGTAGAAGGAAGATCGCGCTGTAGTAAGATCTTATCCCAGTCTCCCCCACGTTTAGGGGGGTTGACGGCTTCGATGCCCATTACTTTAATGACCCTTGAATCTCCTTGGTGAAATTCACATACATGACGAGCCACAGCCGTGTCTCGTCGCTTTTCTATGTCCAGAAGATGTTCTCCTACACGCCTGCGGAGCTCCCGTTTCATTTTTCCTATATATTCTTTTTGACAGATACACCAAAAAAATACACACAACAATGGCTCCAGTGCAAGATCAGTAATTAGTAGAGATGAGCTATTTTCTCAAAAATTCAAATAGGCCAGTTCGCCGAATTTTAGGAAAAATGTGGTTAGTTCTGAATTTAATTGCGGCAAATCACATTAAAAATCAGCTATTTCCTGGCTGCAGAGAGCCTTTATAGTGGTGTATAACACTGTGCCTTGAATTAACATGCATAGGGAGTCTGCTGTGTTAGTGAAACAATACTGTGAATCCGTTGTCACGGCTGAGGATGGGGAAAACCCTAAGCCGTGCGATGCCAGAAGATGGATGGTCGATGCAAGGCCAGGACAGGAATCAGAGCGCAGGTCACCTCCTATCAATCCCTAATTCTGACCCTGTCTCCTAGCCATATGAGCCAACCCTGATGGTAGGAGGGCTCATACTCGGAACCTAATATTCCTACTAGCCCTCAGGGTGGCCCTGGACTAGGAGCAGGGTAAGACTACCTCTACCTCCTAGATACGGACGAACAGGAGTCTCACTGGCCAAGCTATAAAGAAAGGGGAAACATAAACAGACATGTGAAACTAGTACCACACTTACCTGCCACAGACACACAGCCTGGAACCCATGTACAAGTGCTGCTGTCCACAACAACACAGGACACAGCACACACCATACAGGAACCCAGGAAATCATAAGCTGCAATAAATAAAGAGACCAAAAAAAACATCTTCATAACACCATACATGAAGCTATGACCACAAGGGTGGCCCCCACTGGCAGATGGTATATCACAGGAGGATGACTCCAGCTAGCCATGACTGAAGTACCCCTCAGACTACTGATCACAGCAGAGGCTAAATAGCGCATGTAGCCACACACACACAGACACACCCAGTGCACACACTAGAAAGGAAGTTAACCCTTCCAACACAAGGCAAGGGAAGACGACCACTTAAAGGGGAAGTACACACAAACACACACTTCACCTGTTGCCACGGGCAACGGCATGCATGGCAACAATGTCCTGGGGATCAGCCAGAAGGACGAGACACTGCCACCACATGCATACAACACCAAACATAGTCACGGTCAACCAAGTGAAGGAAAATGTCACTGAGCACCCCATAGGCTGTGACATCTGTATGACAAGCACATGACAGGTGTTGCGCTTAGAATCACTGCATACTTCACTTATTTGGGCAGTCACGGGGCCAAAACTGACCAAATAACTCAAGTGTGAACTCAGCTTTACAGGTCAATTTTTGTGAAGAAGAAGCACACTCCTTTTACACCGTCATTGGCTGATTCCACATAGATGTCTACAGAACCTGTTCTATTAAACGTTTATACAAGTAGAGCCCCCCCCCCCCCCCCCCGACAGAGTGGAGTGGGTGTCAGCAGTAAGTTTAACGGATCCTGTCTGTGGAGCATCCGCCTTCATTCGGTTAGCATTTGGCCAGTAATCAATCAGTTTTGCTAAAGCCCAAAAATACCGGAGTGGATCCAAAACAGAGATGACACGTGAATGGGGTATTTGCAGGTCTTCTGTGTTTTGTACCCACTCCTGCTTTAGGTTACCAAATTATAAGCCAATTCTGATGCAAAATAGGGACTATGTCATGCAGGCCTTACAGCTGTTACATAGAAAGGATCCGTTGTGCATCTAATTTTTCCTTCCTTATGACAGATCAGAAGAAGGGTCAAATAAATGATAATGTCAGCCAGGGTGAAAGGCAAAATAGTGGCCCAGTCAAGAAGTGGGGAGGGTGGGAACAGCATGACAAGTCCACAGAGTGGTCCTAGAAATAGTGGTGGAGTGGAAGCAGCATGAGAAGACCACACAGTGGCTCAATGACAGAGTCTGGAGGAGGCAGCAGCATCAGGAGAAGGCCACAGAGTGGCACAATGACAGAATGTGGAGGTAGCGGCAACAGCAGCATCAGGAGGAGGCCACAGGGTGGCACAATGATAGTGTGGAGGTGGCAGTAGCATCAGGAGGTCATAGAGTGGCACGACAACAGTGTGGAGGTGGCGGCAGCAGCAGCATCAGGAGGAGGCCACAGCATGGCAAATTGACAGTGGAGAGGTGGCAGAAGCAGCATGAGAAGACCACAGAGTGGCAAGTTGACAGTGTGGAGGTGGCAGCAGCACCAGGAGACCACAGAGTGGCAAGGTAACATAGTGTGGCGGTGGCAGCAGCAACCGGAGACCACAGAGTGGCAAGGTGACATAATGTAGAGGTGGCAGCAGCAGCATCAAAGGAGCACTTGGCATCAGATGTGTGGCATCAGGTGGGTGGCCACATCAGAATTGTAGCTGGGGCAGGTGGCCAGAAGAAACTGGTCTCTATTGTCAAAGAGTTGGTGTGGCACCATGGATGTTCTAGTCGAAATCCTGGCTGATCCACGCTTAATTCATCTTGACAAAGGTCAGTCTCTCCACATTTTGGGGGGACAGGTGAGTTCTTCTTGGGGTAACTATGGCCCCCACCGCACTAAACACCCGCTCTGATGCCACACTACTGAACAAGCAGGACAGCTTTTCCAGGGCAAACTCTGCCAATTGAGGCCACAAATCCAGTTTGGCTGCCCAGTAGTCCAGCGGATCTTCAATGTGGGGTGGCAGGGTGCTATCCAAGTATGCCACCACCTGCTGGTTCAGGTCCTGTTCTAAGTCTAGCTGCTGCTGCTGGTGAGTAGTTTCTTCACTAGGCGGGTGAAGAAAGCTCCTCATCAGCGACTATAGACTCAAGTTGCTGCTGATGGAGCTGGAACTGCTCCTACCCCCCCACCCTGCCACAGCAGCCATGGCAGAAGAACATGAGCACAGAGGGCTCCCCCAGTCAGACCTGCAAGAGGATGGAGCAGATAGGCAGCTGCAAACTGACTACATAGGATGTCTATATAGTAGTTCAATTTGTCCTCCCTCTCAGGGGGGGTAAAAAAGGACCCCATTTTTGACCGGTAGTGAGGGTCCAACAAGGTGGAGAGCCAGAAGTCATCCCTCTACCGAATGCTGACAATTCGGCTGTCACTACGCAAGCAAGTAAGCATGCATCGGGCTATTTGTGCAAGTGACACGGAGGGACTCCCTGCCTCTATCTCCACTGCATACTGCCATGGTGTGTCTGGGTCCTCTGCCTCATCACCCTGTAGCTCCTCTGGCTGCTCCTGCTCTCCTGTCACCTGTGTAGAAAAACCACCCATTGTGCTACACATTGCTTGTGCTCCAATGTCTTCCTCCTTCTCCAGTTCAGCTCCCACAGGGCTCATGTTGCTGTGAGATCTAGGCGCCATGTCTCCAGTCCCCTGACGAGCCAGATTTACCAGCATCTGTTCCAGAACATGAAGCAGTGGAATAATGTTGTTCATCCCGTAATCCTGGCGAATGACAAATAACGTGGCCCCCTCAAAGGGCCTGAGCAAACAGAAGGTGTCAGGCATGAGCTGCCACTGGCTGACATCGAAGTAGGAGTACTCCTGTCCACTTGGATCATCAATAAATCATTTATGGCCTTTCTCTGTTCGTATAGTCGGTCCAACATATGGTGGGTGGAATTCCAATGGGTGGAAACGTCGCATATCAGCCTAAGTGGGGGGTGTCGTTCTGCCACTGCAGCTCAAGGATTGTGTGCTTTGCGGTGTACGAGTGGCTGAAGTACATGCAAAGTTTCCTGGCCATGTCTTGCAGATGGGTGGAAGACCTCAGAAACCGCTTGACAACCATATTGAACACGTGTGCCATGCAGAGCGCATGGCTCAGGCCTCCTTGATGCAGCGCCGACACCATGTTCTGCTCGTTGTCGGTCACCATGGTTCCGATTTTGAGTTGTCACGGAGAAAGCCAGGATTCGATTTCTTGATGAAGGACATGGAGCAGTTCTTCCCCTGTGTGACTCCATTTGCCCAGGCAAATGAGGTGCAGAACAGTGTTACACCACCCTGCCCTGCACATGTGGTATGCTGGAGGTCCCCTGTGAATTGTCCCTGCAGTGGAGGATGAGGAGGCAGAGGCGGACATTGGTGTGGACCAATGGCGTGAAAAGATGGAGGCAGAATAGTCATTACCTGGCCAAGTTGCAGCTGTGGCTATGCCGGTACCACACTCACCCAGTGGGCCTTAAAGGACATGTATTGTCCCTGACCATAGGTAGTTACAGCTGCACACGTCGACACTGCCATGCACTTTGGCAGACACCGACAGGCTCAAAGACTGGCCGACCTGCTGTTCTACATACGTTTGCAGGGCTGGTACTGCCTTTTTGGCAAAGAAAGGATGGCTTGGGACTCTCCACCTCGGCTCGGTACAAGCCATCAGTTCTCTGAAAGGTGCAGAGTCCACCACTTGGACCAAAGGGAGGGACTGCAGCACCAGCAAATTGTGCTTCCGTGAACCCCTGCACCACTACTTTCCGGGCAGGTAGGCTCCTGCAAAGCGTGTGGTCTACCCCGAGCATGTTTGGCTCCTGACGTCCCACTGCTGCCACACTGCTGACTCGCGGCCACGGTAGCGACTTGCTGGCTCCGCTGCTGCCTCACGGGCAAGCTGCTTCCCTCTTCTCCCAATAATGATGATGATGAAGCCCCTAATTCACCCAGCTCCCAAGTGTGATCAGCTACATCATCATTATCGAGTACTGTCTGCACATCACTGATGTCCTCCTCAATGGTCTCTGGGTCAGAAGCCTGACCTCTTGCAACACTAGCGCCCACGCCATTCTCCTCATCAATACTTGCCCGCCTAGCGGAGGAAGCAGTGGATGTCTCCTCCACATCTTGGCTGGCCAGTAGCTGCTGACTGTCCTCTAGTAGCTCGTCCTCGCTGTATAGTGGAGTTGAGCCCACAGCATATACTTGTCTGGCTGAGGGAACAGAAAAGGACAGAGGCAGGTTGAGGACAACTGAGGGCACAGGGCTTGCTCCCGGGCCATGCCAACTAAGGGTTGTGTCTGAATAACACCGACTGGAAGTATCTGATGTCACTTGGGATGAAGGGGATGACCGAGTCAACCATTCAAGAACTGCTGGGTTGCTGGTCAAGACACGACCACTAGATGACACCGGAAGCTCAGGCCTCTGGCTGTGACTCCTGCTGCCACGCTTCTTACTCTGCTACGAACTGTGCCTGCGCCAGAAATATTTAGGCCTCTGCCACTCCCCTGTGCAGGGCTTGGCACTTCTCTGTCTGACATACGTTTTTTTCCCATTAATAAATGCCAAAGAAGGCTTTAGAACATATAAGTGCACCGCTGAACGGCAAATAGGCCCTTACTTTTTTTCCACTTATACACGGCACAAAAGGCTTTAAAACATATAACTGCACCACTGATGGCAAATAATATATATTTTTGTGCCACTAATACAGGCAAAAAAAGTGCTTTAGAACATATAACTGCACCCCAGAACGGCAAATAATATATATTTTTTGCCACTAATATACGGCAAAAAGGGCTTTAGAACATATAACTGCACCGCTGAAGGCAAATAATATTATTATTTTTTGCCACTAATACATGCCAAAAAAAGCTGTCATTTTCTCACTTCACCACACAATGGCTAATAGGCCCTTTTTTTCTCACTAATACAAGCCAAAAAATGCTTTAGAACATATAGCTGCACCACACAAGGGCAAATAAGACATAGAAATATTTCCTTGTAATAAACCCTGTTAATGGCTGTATCAAATAACAAGAAAAGTTTGCTGGAATGACAGAGCTGTATAATGGCATTTTGGATCCCTAGTCAGTGCAGCAAGGTGTAATAGGATTGTTCCTATTACCCAGGCTGTAAACTCCCCTACTGAACTCTGTTCTGCTTCAATACTGTGGAATGATTCCTCCCTATCCTTTCAAATCAAGGAAAACAAATATATAAAACATCCTGCACGATATGATAATGAATGTTGCGGATGTACATGGCTACATTTATACAGTCACAGAAAATAATGCATTATAATAATAGATGCAAGCATATCATATGGACTAAGCCCTCACTCTATTTAGAAAGTCTGAGTCACTTTGTCAATACATTTTGATCAAAACACATCTAAGCCCACCTACCAAGCGACAAGGTGGTCTCAGTTCAGGCTGGTCCTATGCTAAACCTGCCAGTGAATAGGCACACTGTAGCACTGTCCCTGTTAGCAGACATGTCAACGTAGTCAGATTTCCTGGTAGTCACCAGGTTTGTAGGTCTCTTCACCCAGTCACTACTGCTGTTCATTTGGTCTGTGACCTTGGCACCCAGCAATCATAATTACATGGATCTTTAAAAAAAACAAGTGTTTCTTGTTTTCTTTTAAGATCCTTGCATCAGTGCTGCAAAAGCATCAAGTGGCATGGCAAAGGGATCAAATGCAATGCCCTCCACCCCCCCAAGTTCCCAGTTGTTACTCCTCTTAGCACCAGAAATGCAAGAAGGAGCCCTGCACAGTTGCTGAATCCAACTGATATGAGAGATACAAGGAGAAGTCTGATGCTGAAGTAAGCTGGTCCGGAGGAGGTTTGTCCTTAAGGGAAAGCTATACTCTGTAAGGAGCCGTATAGCAAGTGAATAGGAAAGAGAGCAGAGATGTAAGTGGTGACATCTATGATCTGCCCAGTACCTATTTATCTGAGCTATAATAAGCCCAGGGCATGCAATGTGATG
Organism: Bufo gargarizans; assembly: GCF_014858855.1. Taxonomy (NCBI): domain Eukaryota; kingdom Metazoa; phylum Chordata; class Amphibia; order Anura; family Bufonidae; genus Bufo; species Bufo gargarizans. The sequence goes on along the minus strand of NC_058084.1, from coordinate 202,411,602 downwards.
CAGATGATAGATGCACACATTGCAATTTGTTTTTGTGATTGAATTTAAAGACTATTTGTATACAATTAAAAAAATCAACTGTAAGAATAAGCCCTGACGCTCACACTCACGTCTTGCCAGTACAGGGTAGTGCCATTGAATCATTGAAGAATTAAAAATACATCTATAAGGCCTCATGCACATAACCATATTTTTGTTCTGCATTTTTTGCAGATTGGATGCGGACCCATTCATTTTAATGGATCCTCAAAATATGCAGACAGCACACCATGTTCACCCTGCAGTCCCGCAAAATTAAATAAAAAATAGATCATGTCTGATACTTGTTAGTTTTAAGGACAAGGATAGTACATTTCTAAAAGAAAATGGTGGCATGCTCATGGCCGGAGGTTTGTGGACCACAAAACACATACAGTTGTGTGCATGAGGCCTAAATTTGATATTGATATACTGTAGCTGAAATTGTTAGGAGGGGCACTGATGTAATTGACATTATTAATCGGAGGCGTTATTCGAGGGAAGCATTGTTATGAGGAACACTGATGTGGTTGCCACTGTTATAAGGGACTTGCTGCCAGGACTTTTAAAGAGCATCTGTTAGCATGATCGACCCAATTAAACCTGTTAGGGTTGATCATCCTGAGTTAAAATATTTCTTAGTAGTTGAAATCAGTGGCCTAGTTGTAGAGAAATATGCACTTTAATTCATATGCTAGTCAGGTATTTGGATCACTTAGTGGTGGGCCTAACCCCCCGGACCACCGCCTCACCATCCTCTTTCCCTCTTAGTTACACCCCATCCACCTGGGTGACAGGGCCAGACACCTTCACTGTCTTCCTGCCTTGCCATCTAATCCCATGCACACATCAGTGAATGTTGATCCTGTTCATTCGCAGTTTGGATCTATTGCTTCTGTTATATTGACAATATGCTTGAAACCTCAATCAGTGTCATTCGTGTAGCTGAGAGTTACCGTACTATTAATGTGTGTAGTGTCCCACTAGGTAAATGTGGGCACTACACATGGGTCAATTGGGCCACGTTGTTCCCACCTCTTGCGGAACAGGGTCATTGTATTTTATATGATGTTTTAATGTGTATTTTTCCTGTTATCTGTGTGCCAGGCTTGTTAGGGGGTGTAGTTCCTCCTCCCAGACAGTATAGGGAGCTAGGGAACCCCTAGTATAAATAGTCAGGTCCTGTTCAGGAAAGGGTGTGTAGAGTCAGAAGTCAGTGTGGACTTTAGCTAGGCAGCAGCTGAAGTGGAGCTTCTGACATGCAGCTAGATAGCCCAGGCTCCTAGCTTGCCACCAGGAGAAGAGTTTGCCTCCTGAGAAAACCAAGTTCCCTTAAAGGTGCAGTGCAGAGTGAAGTGTATTCCCAGCCAAACAGAGAGCTGAAGGGCAGAAGGATATTCTACAGCAAGGATATATATATATATATATATATATATATATATATGAAAAAAAAGCTACTGGCAGCACCACCTGCTTGAGAAAGGCTCATGTTGAGCCGAAACATCGCTTATTGCCACCATATGGGTGAATAAAAAGAACTTTCTGTTTTACTGAAGAACCATCTGGAGTGCAGTCCGATTTATTTGCATTATATATATATATATATACCAGATGAAGTTTTCCCTACGCAAGGATAAAGCCAGCTTTAGGGCATACAGGCCTTGGAGAAAGAAAGACAGGATTCTGAGGAAAAGTGCAGCCTGATCTGTAAGTGTTATTCCCTCTGAGTATCTTGCAAAGACATTGCCTGCCGTTTTTATATCAAGCTTGCCTGTTACAACCTGTTTACATGTGGAACTGACCAAAGACTGTAAATAATTGAACTGTTTCAGTAAAAGGAAGTTTTGGTTCACTACAACATTGTGTTCCTCAATTATTCCTGCAATAAATCGGTGTGCCACAGTTACCGGCACTGGCATCACTAACTTAAAGGGATCTTGCCACCGGCACATTAAACCTGCAACACCCAGGGCACCTCACCTACCACCTGGCCTGGTCCCTATACATAGAGAGCGCCCCAGAGGACCCCTGTGCCAGACTCTCCATCACTGCCGTACGCCTGCCCAGGTTATTAAAAGACTGAGTACTATAACCACCCTCGGTTAGTAACTACCCCTATGACCTCACCATTTGCTCACCCTGCAGGACTGCGTACTGCATGTGCTATTATGTGAATTTTGTGGTTTGATTTTTGAGGGACATATGGCACTAACCTTTTGATATGTTGATGTTTAGACTTTAGTAGTTTCAAAAAAAAGAGCTACAGCAGTTACTGATGAGGCCTTGGGTGGTTCCTGTTTTCTCTAAACCCCCTTTAGAGGGGAAGGCCAGCCTGACAACTAAAGTCCCTAGAAACTGTCCTACTTCTATTTTAGATGATACTGCTTCTGAATTATTAAGGGACACTTCCATCATAAAGGTATTTTTTAAACTTAATATTCATATAAAAATTATATATTTTTTTAAAAATCTATTTGCTGTTATTTATTTTTTTACATTTCCACAGTACTATGTCATTGAGAATGAAATAGAATACATTTTTCATCTGACTCTGCTTCACAGGGAAGAGTTTATCTGTACAGTAATCCTTATTGGAATAATAGGCGAAAGACTGGAATGATTGCCAGAATGGCAGTTCTACCTCTTGATAGGTCTAGAATAGATGAACTGCAAAGGAGCAGTGCAAAAGTGCTTGCTGACCAGCTCCACTGCTGGGATAGTATAGGGAAACTGTGATGCGCTAACTCATTTGCCACCAGGGTCATAGCGATAGGTGTAGCAGAGGAAGCCGCAGCTTTGGAGCCCGGCCTCAGAAGGGGCTCACCCAGGAGGAGGACTAAAAGATTTTATTATTAGGGCCAACTGAACAGTATTATAAAATTACATTATATACAGTGAAATGACACCCAGTATATACTTGTAGGAAACAGTTGGGAGAGGTTGCCGGACCTGGTTTGAGAGAGCGATCTTGACTGGCCGCAGGAGTGGGGGTTGCACAGGAGAACAAAGAAGTTGCTGGGGGGGCCCTTTCAAAGATTTGCTTTGGGGCCCAGTCATTTCTAGTTTCACCACTGTTTGCCACCCCTCCTTAGTCTGACGGCTGGGCTGACAGAGTGTATTCATTGAGACTTGCTACTGTGTTAAAGGTCCAGACAGGGAGAAATCTAAAGACTCTTGAAAGGATCTGGAATACATGCAGTTAGGCTAGTTTCACAACTGCGGTAAAGCTATTTGGCAGGCTGCTTTGGCAGAGGAACAGCCTGCTAGAGCTCACTGTACTCATCCTAGCTGTATACTGCCATGCACCGTGTTTCAGCCAGACACAAATTGGTGCACGCACTGGGTTTTGTCAATCTGAAATCCGGCACTTATGCCATAAACCAGCCGAATCCTAGCTAGTTCCCATTATAGTCAATGGTCACTGGTGGTGCACAACCCTTTCGGCTAGGCCGGAAACAGTGAACTCTGGCAGGATGCTCATCTGCTGATACAGCCTGCAAGATTGCTGTACCACATGTATGAAAGTAGCCATAGGACTATATTACACCAACAATATCTGTCCAATCAGATCAATAGTTGGTGTGTAAACCAATAGATCTGTGTGTCTAAACGGCCATCTGTCAGATAATCTGTTGGTATAATATAGCCCTTAATTTAAAAAAAAATCAAATTAAGAAAAGCATCCACCTATATTTAAAAAAAATATGCATAGAATGCTCATGTTTGGGTTTTTAAAAACACTCGATGGAACTGTCCCTTTAAAACTTTACACTTTTCTTCTTTTTGACCCATACAAAGCACTTGGCATAGATATACCTCATTTTATTACATTGAGTGTGACCGTTATGTTTGCAGTTTATCAGTGACGCTGTTTTCTAGATTTCTACCACTTCAAGGGAAAACCTCTATGTAATTATCTGTTGTCAAGACAGGAGATCGGCAGCATTACAGTACAGTCATTCATTATTAAGACATCCTAGGGTTCAAGATCTTGTTTGGGAACACAACTGCATATCATTCCCAGTATTAGCATTAGAGAGATTAATAACTGAACATTAGAACCATTTGCTTCCACCCAACTGATGCGGAAAATGTAATCATTTTAAATTGAAAATTCTATGATCTATCAGGGAATTCAGTTGGAAAGAACGATCCGAGGTTTATGATTGACAGGAGCTAAAGATATTTAAAATAAAATAGTAAATAAGCAGCTACAGATGTTACTAATTAACTACGCAATCAGGACTATGAAATGTGCTCTTGAAATGACACCTCCCTGAAAGCGTTGTGAGAGCGGCAAATCAGTATCCTACTGTGATGAGCTATACAAGGAATATGAAAATAGGCCATCACACCCACCTCTCACATACAGGAGCTCATGCTATAAATCAAAGCACGTTTTTTCAGAAAGTTAACTCAGACTACGTCTAGTCTTTAGGAACCAGTGGTCATTTAGTCCTCTTTTGATCAGGTAGTGTAGCTTGTGTGCAGCATTAACCCCTTATGTGGCTGCTGCCCTTTTTTTAGTTCTTTTGAAAAGACAAAAGTATGGAAAGGCAATATGGTATTCCAAAATGTGTTACTAAGGCTAGTATCACACTAGCGGCAGCCTTCTCCGGCAGGCTGTTCCGGCGGGTGACATGTCGTAGTTTTATTCCGGCTGCCTCTCGGCATGTTTGCCGTGCTGCCGCCGGAACTCCGGCCCGCCCCTGTTATAGTCAATGGGGCTGGAGCAGACCTCTGGTGGCACGCTTGCAGTAGCGGCAGCATGGATCCTGCAGGCTGTTCACCTGACGAAACAGCCTGCCGGAGAAGGCTGCCGCTAGTATGAAACTAGCCTAAACGGGGTTGTCTCAACAGACAATTCCTGTAATGTAAGGTGGCTCCCACGTGACTTTGACAGAGGATGAAAATAAATTCAGTAAAACTTAGATTTTAAACATGTTAAGTATCAGTGAGTATGAACCCATTGTACCAACTAACAGGTATGGCGTAGGCATAGAGCTAACTCTAAGGGCGTTATTCTTGTGCTTTCCAGATATACATCCTTTAATGCTGAGTTCACACGTAGGTCATTTGATCAGTTACTTCCATGAGTTAACACAAGTAGTGAAGCCTACACAGAGATCAGGTATAATGGAAAGATCTGTACCTGTTCTGTTTTTTTGACCCAACCCTGGTTTTGATTCACAATAAATGATGGAAATAACTGATAAAATAACTGAAGTGTGAACTCAGCCATAACCTCTACACAGGGATCTGGACTTTGCTGCAAGTTAGCAACCATGCCGCAACCTCCTGGGAAAGATCAGGTGTAGTTGGCAGCTGAACCACTGAGGTCAGGGACTGCAGTGCAAGCTCCGGAGCTCTGGCTATAGGAAACACACCAATAACACAGGAAAACTGCAGGTAAAGTCTGAAAAGAGGCACCAAGTCTTGAATGCGGTTTTAGAGATGCAGGCAGCGCACAGCTAACATACATTCAGGAAATATTTGCGGGTGGGGTAGTGGTATAAGTAGTATAAGTTACAAGTTTAATTGAATATTTATCCACAAAAGTATATATTAGCTCCTCCTATTCTATAACATACTACCTGCCATCACTAATTGAGTGACTGAAATACAGCATCACACGTTATACTAATCAATGCTATGCTCTTCTGTTCCCATCTTTGTTCAGGAGAACAATACAGCTTTCATACAATTATCCTAATTCTACACCTACCGCTATCAAGAGGATTGCCTTGCAGATAATCTTCGTCTCATAGCAGCATTAACTGACAATGGATTACCTATCTATATAAGAGGTGTTATCATTTGTAGTTCATTTTCAATGGTATAGTAATGCTGCAATGAAAAAGAAAAACACCAACGGTTCTAAAACAAAATGTTTTCTTTGAATATTAAGCAAAAATTCTGCATTGAAGAGTAAGATAAAAGGTTTCATTAATCAGCTGCGCTCATTAACCAATCACACTTACATATGACAAAAAAATGACAAAACATCTAAACACATCTGACAATTCAAAGAACAATGTACAAGGGCCACAGCACTAACCCAGAGGCACAATGCACTGACTAATGTATGTCTCCAGTGGGAGAAATCAGTGTGCAGGAACATGTATGCTATCTTTTGTAGTGATCAGAAATCCTGACAGATGCTTTTCAGTGAGCACATATGTAATATAACTCCTATGCATTGTGGTTTCTCTTCTCTTCAAAAAATCCCTAAGGCCCCTTGCAGACTAGCATGTCCGGATGCGTTGAGTGAAAACTGCGCAATTTCGCAAACAAAGCCATTCAGTTTTTTTTGCAATCGCGTTCAGTTGTTCAGTTTTTATCGCGCTGGTGCAATGCGATTTACTGCATTTTGCACGCGGTGAGCACATATGTAATATAACTCCTATGCATTGTGGTTTCTCTTCAAAGAATCCCTAAGGCACCTTGCAGACTAGCGTGTCCAGATGCATTGAGTGAAAACTGCGTAATTTCGCAAACAAAGCCATTCAGTTTTTTTTGCAATCGCATTCAGTTGTTCAGTTTTTATCGCGCTGGTGCAATGCGATTTACTGCATTTTGCACGCGCGTGATAAAAAACTGAATATTTACAAACAATATCTCTTAGCAACCATCCGTGAAAAACGCATCGCATCCGCACTTGCTGCGATTTTCACGCAACTCAAAAGTGATGCGTGAAAGCCACCGCTCATGTACACAGACCCATTTAAATGAATGGGTCCGGATTCCCGTGCGGGTGCAATGCGTTCGCATCACGCATTGCACCCGCACGACCACCAAGTGGTCCTCGTGTGAATTCTAGAATAGAAGTGGTTCTGCTAACATGTTGCTGTATTGTATTGAATTGCTTTCACAGATTATATGTTCACAGTGCTTGGTGGTGGGATTTCTGAATTTCTGAGTTTTCAGGGAGTTTTCCAGGAAAAGCATGTATTTCCCCTGAGAACAGAAACAAATCCATAAAGCCAGGACTTCACGAAGATTAAACAGGCAGATTATAGCTCCATCGTAATCATGCTAGATATCTTGGCTAATGTACGGTAACTTGTACTGGAAATTTCATCTAATGGAAAAATATTAGATTTTTTATATTTTTTGTGATAGTTGCAAATCACGTGCAATTCTTCACCCACTGGGTTAAATTACAATCAAATGTAACATTATTTGTTCACAGTTTGAACTGATGTCACGGTGCAATTTATTTTAACCCTTTCTTATCTTTTCTTCTTGACAAATCCTGCTGCTATTGATCATGGCATCAACAACTATCATCATTTCTGAATTAATATAATTTCATATTAGGAGTCTTCTGATCTAAACAGAACCTGTTTCTTAACTGATCCTCACGTGCTTGGATGCCTTGAAATATTCTATAGGTATGACCCCATCATGTGGCTTGCCACTTGTAGCCAAGCCACCTATGTTAACATTGGCCGCATAAATTTGCAGCAAAATCGTGCGTTCATTGGCTGCTGAAGTTGGGTGTGGTGGTCGGCTGCACCAGGGGTTGTGCCCTTAAAAATTCTCTTCTAAAAGATGCTACAATTATTTACTTTTGTGAATATACTGTAGCTGTTCAACGTGACAAGGCGGATGCATGGTGAGGCCGTGCAGTATTGAACTGTTGCAAGATACAAAGCACAATGGCCACACCTGGATGCATGGAACAGCGGCAACATGAACTGCCAATACAACTGAACACAGCGGTCCAAATTCAAACCCACAAGAATCCAGAAGCCTGTGCACACCGAACAATGGCGACAAGTGAAACGCCATTCTAACACCAATAAAATGTATAGTAGTTGAAGGTGTACTTATATGGCGAGACAATAAAATACTATTACACATACATTATATAAAGCACGTAATATATTTGTCTAAAATATTAACTTCATTGGTTCCTCTTTCCTTGGAGTCTGCAAAAATCACGCTTTTTGTGACTCATAAACATCTAAGCATAGAGTCTTAGGGCAGTATTACACTGCTAGATTTAGCAGACGATTGTCGGAAAGGACGCATTCGTCAGTGAAGGAGACCTCTGCATTTACATGCAGCAATCTCCTACACAGTATGTGGAAGAGAGATCACTAATACCATCGCTCGTCCCCATCATTAGTGTTTAGACGGCACCATCTGTTGCTAGTAAATAATGATTTTTGTGATGGCATGAGAGATGTATTACCCCCACAAAATGAATATACAAGTGAGGAGCTGGATTTAAAGCAGCCATGTTTAATACTATATATCTATTCGTTGTATACCTAAAAAGGGTGGTGGAGCCACACCCAAAAAAGGAACTAAGCCCCTAATGTTATGCCAGGCTTTGCCATCCTTGGTAGGATCTTGCTCCTCTAATTTACATTCATTCTTAAAGGGGTTGTCTAGCAGGGGAAACATTTTGGGAAAAAAAGCTCAGAGTGGTTAAAAAAATAAAAGAAGTGCTTTTTATTTTACCAATCTGCTGCCACTCCTATTCTGAAGCTTACCGGGTCCCTTCTCGTGTCTACTTTCTGGTCTTGTCTTGACAGTAACTGGAGAAATGTGCATTTCCTGTGTGTGGAGACAGGACCAGGATCTGCAGGGAACCAGGAAGCATTGGGTCTAGTTCACACTTCAGTGGTTTGATCAGTGATTTCTATCAGTGATTGTAAGCCAGAACCAGGTGCAGCCCAGAAACAGGTGCAACGCTTTCCACTCCAGGCTTTGGCTCACAATCAGTGATGGAAATCACTGATCAAATCAGTGAAGTGGGAAGTAGACCTTAGAACGAGGACAACAGCCCACTTTGAGCCCTTTTCCCAAATGTTTCACCGCTGGACAACCCTTTTAATACCTGTAAAAAAGAGTGGAAGCTATGGTAAAAAATACTATGGAAAAACAGTAAATTTTTCCATCCTCACATGTACACATCATTGACCATAGTATATGCTAACCGGAGCATTTGATTTGAGTTATTTTCTGTGTATTACCGCTTAAACATGAGAAAAAACAGTGCCATGCTCCAAACAGAGTTATCGGGTTTTCAAGCCAATTCTGCTAACAAAATTAATAGTCCCACAACAGGCATTGTATTGATCTATCTTGTTACCAGGTTTCGGCGTCATCTGTAGTTAATAACAAGTGTGAGCTCTCTCCATGAGCTAGCTAATGGGTTTACAAACATAGCCTGCTGTTTCTGAGATGTGCAAAATAAATGTCATGGTAATATCTTTCCGTGTTACGATGATCAGCCTATCTGGCTGTGCCTATTACCCTGCGTTCAAAATGTGCTCATCACTGCTTTAGACTTCTGCAGAAAATAAAAAACTAGTTTATAAATCATGAAGATCTGATACAATTTAGTGGCTACTTTATTATTCCACTTGGATTTACATTTTGTATCCCCACACATCAGTTTCTCTGCTATGTTATTCTGCTTTAAAGCTCTATTTTTAAAGGTAAGAGTCAATTTACTAAAAGATAAATACAATCAATACATTCAATTCAGTAAGCACTAATCCAATATTAATACAGTCCAGATCAAAAGTTTAAGACCACTTGAAAAATGGCAAAAATCATATTTTACATTGTTAGATCTTAACAAGGTTCCAAGTAGAGCTTCAACATGCAACAAGAAGAAATGAGAGTGAGACAAAACATTTTTTGAACATTCAATTAATTGAAAATAACAATTAAACTGAAACAGGCTGTTTTTCAGCTGATCCAAATTTTAGGACCACATGCCTTTAAACGGCCAAATCTGTGCCTTCATTCTGGATTCATTGTCATTTTCTGTCAGGTAGTCACACGTTGTGATGGCAAAGGCAAAAAAACTCTCCCGTTTTGAATGTGGTCGGGTTGTAGAACTGCATAAGGAAGGTCTCTCACAGCGCGCCATCGCTGCTGAGGTGGGATGCAGTAAGACAGTCATTTGGAATTTCTTAAATGATCCTGAGGGTTATGGAACAAAAAAGTAAAGTGGAAGACCCAAAAAAATGTCATCAGCACTGAGCCGAAGGATCCAATTGGCTGTCCGTCAAGACACTGGACGATCCTCGTCCCAAGTTAAAGCCCTTACTTGTGCTGACTGCAGCCCCATAACCATCAGACGGCATCTGAGACTGAAGGGCTTCAAAAACAAAAAAACATCTTCAAAGACCTCGTCTCCTTGAACACCACAGAACTGCTCATTTGAACTTTGCAAGAAAGCACCAAACATGGGACATTCAAAGGTGGAAGAAAGTTTTATTCTCTGATGAGAAAAAAATTAACCTTGATGGTCCTGATGGTTTCCAACGTTACTGGCATTACCAGCAGATCCCACCTGAGATGTTTTCTACACGTCACAGTGGAGGGGGCACCTTAATGGTCTGGGGCGCTTTTTCCTTCAGTGGAACAATGGCGCTTCAGGAAGTGCAGGGGCGTCAAACGGCCGCTGGCTATGTCCAGATGTTGCAGAGAGCATTCCTCATGACTGAGGGCCCTCGTCTGTGTGGTAACAATGCTTGCATCAAGCATGCCAAAACGAATTTTGGAAGTGACAAACAATAACTCATTACTGAGTTCATGTTTGGAAGTTGGATTTCTGTTTTGGGGGGGTTTAGTTTTTTTTTGGAGGTGTGGTCCTAAACTTTTAATCAGCTGAAAAACAGCATGTTTCAGTTTATTCGTTGTTTTCATTAAATTGAATGCTCAAAAAAATGTTTTGTCTCACTCCCATTTCTTCTTGTTGCATGTTGAAGCTCGTTATGATCCAGCCATGCTAAATATGATTTTTTGCCATTTTTCAAGTGGTCTTAAACTTTTGATCAGGACTGTACCTATATCTCCTTGTAAATATATGAACTTGGGAGCCAGCACCATAGACTTACACTTTATACCCTGCAATGCAATGTACATTCATAGTGTTGCGATCATTTGCAGTATATGGGATGCCTCTGATCGACAGCCATCATCTCAGAAGACTGACAGGCTGAATGAGGTCACCAGTGCTGTTCTTTAGGTATACCCTCACAGGAATTCACAAAGTACCTAGGAGTAGAGATGGCCCTGCGGTTCGCCCGGCGGTCGTTTCACGGCAAACTTTGCCCATTCGTGATTCGCCAAACGGGCGAACATATGGCGATATTCGCACCCGCCATATTCTTTTACATTGTGAAGAACTTTGAGCCATGACACATCAGGACAGCCAATTGAGACGTTTCAGCACATGGACATACCCCCTACTTCATGAATAAACCCGATCTGGCCGGCATTTTACTTTCAGTCTTTTGCCAGTGTAGGGAGAGGTTGCTGTGTGGAGCAGGGACAGGCTGTTAGGGACACCAAACGCTATCTAATAGGGCCACAAAAGTCCTTTTAAGGGCTGGTATAGGTGTGCTATCGATAGATGTGATACACAGAGGGGTGCGATATACTTAGAATATACTTTTATAATGAGTCAAAAACACATAGATCTATATAGTGATCACCTCAGTCAGGGGCCTAGGGGCTAGAGGCTTACTAAGGCCATTTTTATATATGGTAAGGTTCCGGATGGGGTCGCACTTATCAGGACGGGTGGTCTGTGGTTAGGCTATCAGGGCCAGAATAGAACCCCCTGTAGGGCAATATCAGGGACAGTTCTTTGCCCACCCTGTCCTTCAATACCACATGATCATCTAGCCCAGGGATGGATGTTTTTTTGCTTTCCCTCCTGGGTTAATCGATGTGCACTGGAACCCGCCGGATTGTGGTAGGACATATGGTTTCTGATTTGGTGCCGCTGAGCACTTGTTATTGCCTACCACATCTATGCTTTTTGCTTATCTTTAGGTATATTCTAATGGATTGCCTTCCTTGTACAGTGCTATAATATACTTTCTAACATAGAAAGTATATTATAGTGCATTTTGTATTGTGCAGCAGTTGTGTGTGCGGTTCTGCTGCGATACTGCAGGTACATAGAGGGACAAGCGTTATTAGAACAAATAATTTCTACTGGTGTGATATACCAGTTGCCCCCCCCCCCCCAACAAGTGATTGAAGCAGGGGTGGTATATACCAATAATATACTTTCTATATAGTGCATTAAGGTAGCGCAACAGGGCACATTTAAGAGAATTTCCCTTTAAGACGCATAAAAATGTCCCCTGATTAAGACACATTTTTTGTTGGAATTTTTGTCATTGATCCCCCTCTAGTATGTCACTGTCCATGTTGTGGGACTATTTTTGCACTTCTACTAGGCATTTGGTGGCTGAAAATATGAACTGAAGGTTTTTCAGGTTAGCCTGCCGTTAAAGTAAATGGGGCCCACCGCGAACTTGCTGTTCGCGAACATTTGATCGTGTTCGCGAAGCGTCCCGGCTGATGTTCGTCCATCACTTCCTAGAAGTACCCAGGGATTGCAATTCATAATAATACAAAAAAGGAAGAATGAAAGTTAAAATTCAAAAGCAAAAGTTTGACTAAATAATACACTTAAAGAAACCACCTAACATAAAAATAGTATATACAAGGCTATTTTTATAAAAATATGTAAAGGGGCAGATTCTACCTTTTTGACAGCTCCTTTGGAAAATGAAAGGTGGAATCTTATTGGTTGCTATTGGCAACTAAGCCAGTTCTACTTTACACCAGTCTGATAAATGACTCCCATAGTTTTAGCGAATATGTCATAAAACCTCAAAAATATACATAATAGGTATCCCCTTACCAACAACCTATAAATAAAATTGCAAAACATGAGAAAAAAAACATGGCTTTTCTGCTTATGTATATAATGCATGTAGGGTTGTGGTCCTGGTCAAGACAATCTCCTGAACTCCAAACTGAATGTCAGAATGAATGAAAGAAAGGTGATTTAAGCAATTTTGAGCGTGGCATGGTTGTTGGTGCCAGACGGGCCAGACTGAGTATTTCACAATCTGCTCAGTTACTGGGATTTTCACGCACAACCATTTCTAGGGTTTACAAAGAATGGTGTGAAAAGGGAAAAACATCCAGTATGCGGCAGTCCTGTGGGCAAAAATGCCTTGTTGATGCTAGAGGTCAGAGGAGAATGGGCCGACTGATTCAAGCTGATAGAAGAGCAATGTTGACTGAAATAACAACACGCACAACCTTGAGGCGGATGGGCTACAACAGCAGAAGACCCCACCGGGTACCACTCATCTCCACTAAAAATAGGAAAAAGAGGCTACAATTTGCACGAGCTCATCAAAATTGGACTGTTGAAGACTGGAAAAATGTTGCCTGGTCTGATGAGTCTCGATTTCTGTTGAGACATTCAAATGGTAGAGTCCGAATTTGGCGTAAACAGAATGAGAACATGTATCCATCATGCCTTGTTACCACTGTGCAGGCTGGTGGTGTAATGGTGTGGGGGATGTTTTCTGGGCACACTTTAGGCCCCTTTGTGCCAAATGGCAATTGTTTAAATGCCAAGGGCTACCTGAGCATTGTTTCTGACCATGTTCATCCCTTCATGATCACCATGTACCCATCCTCTGATGGCTACTTCCAGCAGGATAATGCACCATGTCACAAAGCTCGAATCATTTCAAATTGGTTTATTGAACATGACAATGAGTTCACTGTACTAGAATGGCCCCCACAGTCACCAGATCTCAACCCAATAGAGCACCTTTGGGATGTGGTGGAACGGGAGCTTCGTGCCCTGGATGTGCATCCCTCAAATCTCCATCAACTGCAAGATGCTATCCTATCAATATGGGCCAACATTGCTAAAGAATGCTATCAGCACCTTGTTGAATCAATGCCACGTATAATTAAGGCAGTTCTGAAGGCAAAAGGGGGTCCAACACCGTATTAGTATGGTGTTCCTAATAATTCTTTAGGTGAGTGTACATCATTATACAAAGAAATAACCCAAAACACAAACAATACCAAGGCCTGGCACATCAACATAAAAAACAAAATAAATAAATAAATATGGCTTTCAAAATCATGTCAGGCTTAAAGGGGTTATCCCATCTTAGACAATGGGGGCATTGTCCACCACCAGGCGCATCTCCCCGCCTCTCCCATTGAAGTGAACAGGAGCGCACCGCGCATGCGCGGCCACCACTCCCATTCATTTCTATGGGGCCGATGGAAATAGCCGAGCACGGCGGCTCCATAGAAATGAATGGAGGACGGTTGCGCATGCACAGTACGCCCTCATCAACTTTCTCTGCTCCGTTCCTCTTGTAGGTGTGGGTCCCAGAAGTGGGACCCGCACCTATCAGACAATGGGGGAATATCCTAGCGATATACCCCCATTGTCTAAGATGGGATAACTTTAAACAGGCCCCTTTAAACAGAAAATAGAAACTAAGTTAAATTATACTCATAAGAAATTATTCCCTATGTTAAAGCCTGCTAGGGTTAACCTTTCCTGGCTGTTTCTGTTTGGATCTGTTCAGATTCTGTCTGCTTATTCAGTCTTGGAGCTTATATCTGTCTGTCTGGTTTCTCCATATTGTGTATGAATCTGTTTAGGTTCTGTCTGGGTCTGAATTCTGACCTAGTTGTGTCTGACATTACCTGTGTCTGTTTCATGGATTCATATGTACTTGGTTAGTATGTGTGTGTCATTTGCCTGACCTTGCCTTATTCACACAGTCAGTGATTTCTATCAGTGATTTTGAGCCAAAACCAGGTGAGGATCTAAATACAGAACAGGTGCATCGTATCTCCTTTTAGTCTCCAGTCCTGGTTTTGGCTCACAATCACTGATGGAAATTACTGATTAAACACTGACATGTGAATAAGGCATTAGTGTCACGGTCTCTCCCATGACAAGGGTCAAAAGATCTAAGAGACTGGCTGCACGTGATGTGATGTGACAGCCTCTTTGGTTTCACTTGTTTCTGTGTTGTTGCTGGTTATGACCACATATCTTGTCTCAGGTGTAGCTTAAGTGGTCATTCCAACTCCTCTATTTAGTCTGGTCTCACCCATCATGCTATGTGGTTGATAGCTCCTTTCTAGTCGTGGAGGTGTTGGCGTACTTCGGAGTTGAGTGTCTTTTCCCTATTTCTTGTTTGATGTATTCCCCTATCTTTTGGTATTAGACCTGAGGAGTCTCCTGTTCCTTCATCTGGGAAGGAACAGGTCATCTTTTGTCCAGACACTTTTTACAGGGCCCTTAATGGTCAGATAGGACTCTAGGTTCCTGCGTATGAACATTCCTACCATTGAGGTCTGTTCATACTGATAGTAGTCAGGGCTCGGTTTAGGGATTCACTAGAGTGTGACCTTTCCTCTTTCCCTAGTTTCCAGGCCTAGTACCTTTTCCCTTCCCTCTTGTGTTCAGTGTGGAATTTACTACCCACACTGGGCCATGACAATTAGTCTGTGTTTCCCTTGGATTCATGTACTCTGCCAGCATTTTCTCTACATGGTTCTGTTTGTTTTGCCTGTGCCTCTGGTGTTTGGCACTGGAGTCTCTAACCGATGTGTGTCAGCTGCCAACTATACCAGGACTATTCCAAAAGGTAGTGGACTGGTGGCTCCTCTAAAGTGAAGACCAGATCCTGGTATAGGTGTTAAAGGGTGGAAACCAGGGTACCTGCAGGATAATGCTCTCAGGACTAGCCCGACATCAAACCGGATAGTTTTCACAGTGGTTCCACAACCACTGTCCATAACAATTGGTCATTCTGATACTTAGTATGTAAAGGCTGTATTACACCTGATGATTTTTTAGCATATGATCGCTAACGAGTGTTCATATGAATGCACATTAGCAATCATCTTGCAGTGTAATACTGCCACAGATTACCTGATGAACGAGCAAACACTCATTCATTGGGCAATTGTGATTTTTAAATAGGCTTAAAAATCATCGTTTGGCAGTGGCACATCATGCTGTCTAATTAAGATCTGCCGCCGGCAAACCACTATACAGCATGGGGATGAGCAATGGCACAGCGACTGATCCTCCCCATGCTGTGGAGCAGATTGCTGTATGTAATATCAGTGGTCTCCTCCGTTATCTAGCAGGCGATTGCTGGGAGGGAACTCTTCTCTCCGAACAATGGCTTTTTCAATCTAAAACGAAGCCTAAAACAAAGCCGGTAAAATGGTGGCCAGCAGTGCTGGGTGAAGCCACGCCCAATGGTTCGTATTGGCCCTCACCTATTTTCGTAATCCCTGTAGAAATTAATGGAGGGCAGCTGCGCACACGTGATGCACCCCAATAACCTTTTCTGATTGGATTTACAAGATAGGTGCAGGTCCCAGAGGTGATATGTCTCCATTGTCGGCAGAGTTGGGAAAACTCCTTTAAGGGTGTGTGCCCCCAGGCTTTATGGTGAATAAAAAGGACCTCAGAGGGACACACCAGTAGAAGAGTCTTTATTTCATACACCTGGTATCTGTTTAATCTTTGTCGCTCCCTCTGGTGACCAGGGGAGATACCTGGCAGTAATGCTAAAGAACTCCACAGACAACTGGTAAATGTTCTCTTACTTATTGGGGGCCTAGCAGAAATTCAACAGTAACAGCTCCATAATGAATCACTGGAGTGCAACATATTTGTTACAATTTTATTTTTTTATCAACAAATTAATTTACAAATTCTAAATAAATTATGTAACCTCTTTTATGATAGTGAAACATATGTCTTACCTCTCAGAATAGTCACATACATCACAATATAGGCAAATATAGGCACATCGTAATAACATTTTTAGTACCCCTGAAGCACAAACTATCAGTTATCAGATAACAGATGTTCTTTAAAGGGAACCTGTTACCATGGAAACGCCATGCAATCTGCAGGCAGCATGTTATAGAGTGTGATGAGCTGAGCAGACGGATATATAGTTTTACGGGAAAATATTCAGCAAAATTTGTAATATATTTAATTAAACCTGCTTTTTATGCTTAGAAGTCATGTGAAGTGGTCAGTGATTGACAAATATTTTACATTTTACAGGAAAGGCTGTCAATCACTAAGAGTACTGCCCCACATGAGTCCTAAGCACAGAAAAACCTGAAATTTTAATGTAGAAATTACAAGTTTGAATCTTAATGAATCATTTCCTATAAAACGATATTTCAATCTGCTCAGCTCCTCCTGCTGCCTGAAGATTGTTCTGCATTCTCATGGTGACAGGTTTTCTTCAATGGACTTTTGAATACCAGCCTAATGAGAACTGGTATTGCAGCATCAAATATATAAACATTTTGCACTGTATTTACGTCTAATGTTCAATTAAATTTAAATATTAAAATGTATTGTGTTCATTATGAGCGTTTTTGTTAGTATATACATAGATGTATATGTTGATTGTATAATAATAGTATATTTCTGATCATTTTTAGTAGGTGGATATATAAATATACGGCTATAAACGTTTAAAATGAAAATAACAGATATAGTAAGTGAAAGCCATGCTTGAATGAATTCAAGCTCTAATGAGTAGGTGGAGCAGTCTATAAAAATATCATGGTAGAATGAGAATGTCCAGTTAGGATGTGCTCGGCATTCTCAAGAGGATTGCCTAAACATATGGAAATTGAAAAGTAAAGAATTGAATTGCTTTCTTGAATTGCCTGTTTACAGATGGGTACTAGGGATGAACGAATCGACTTCGGATGAAACATCCAAAGTCGATTTGCATAAAAGTTCATTCTAATACTGTATGGAGCAGGAGCTCCGTACAGTATTAGAATGTATTGGCTCTGATGAGCCTAAGTTATTACTTTGCATAATAACTTCAGAAATAGATTTATACTGTAAAAAAACATCTCCCGAACCCAGGTTCGGTTCCAAGGTACCACTTGGAACCGAATCCGAGTTCAGGAAATGTTTTTTTACAGTACAAATTAATTTATGAAGTTATTATGCAAAGTCTCGCGAGACTTCGCAAAGCAACAACTTCGGCTCATCGGAGCCAATACATTCTAATACTCTGCTCTATACATTATTAGAACGAAGTTTTATGCGAATAGACTTCGGATGTCTCACCAGAAGTTTATTCTCTCATCCCTAATGGGTACTGTATCAGCCATTTCTCTTCTATGCCTGGCAAAGGTATAAACTGATATAGAGCTTGTGTCTTGCTGTTTGAACTGTGTACAGAGGCGTGTGATGAAACTCAGAAGTAGGCATTTGTGTTCTTATTATTTACTGCTGCAGCCATAAAATTGTGTATTAGCGGAATTAAGCCATGCTATAGATGTAATACTAACACAATTGGTGGTGTGAAATTCAACTGAAAATTGCATTGTGGTCAAAGTAGTTTTCATGGCTTGTGGTTTGCCACATTTAAAGGTTATGGATGCCTTTGCAGCCATTTATTTACATATATTTCAGGCAAAAAATATTAAGCAATAGGTTTTCATTAAAAATATTGTATCATTTGGCTTCTGCAGCTTTAAAGTTTCACAGTACATAGTGGCTGCAGAAAGCTTTTCTATAATAAATCTGTAAGAGAGCTCATTTGCCATT
This sequence comes from Bufo gargarizans, assembly GCF_014858855.1. NCBI lineage: Eukaryota > Metazoa > Chordata > Amphibia > Anura > Bufonidae > Bufo > Bufo gargarizans. The sequence goes on along the minus strand of NC_058084.1, from coordinate 202,393,142 downwards.
TGTTCACTAGCTCCTCTTTGACCTCTTCTGAACAAACTTTTAAGCTAATGCCCAAATCAAAATTCATCTTTGGGTATAATAGGGCCATAATTTGCGGCTATAATAAATCCGCTATCAAGATGTGGGACTAAGAAATAGAGAAGAGCTTAACTTATATTTGTTTCAGGCCCGATTTGCTGAGTTTTTAAAACATTCTATTCATGGCCAAAACAATTGTACACTAATCAAGTGTGCTCTATTTGGCCTGAAAATTGGTTTGTGATTCTCTGATGTCTCTTATTACTTAGATTTGTTATTTCTTGTTGTTCTCTCTTTTTTTTTTTTTATAATTGTATATTTATTATTAAATAAAACAGAAATTAAAATACACTTTTACAATTGAATAATGCACAAAAGTACAAAGTAAGGATGAAACATGACACATACATATTGAATGAGCATTTGTATCATTTGATAATAGTCAGTGATGAAAAATGAGAGCCTGAGGATTTACCCTGATGTTTCACCACCTCCCCAATCACTTCCAGCATGATCGGATTATTAAGGGCAGCAAGGTCGGAAGTCGATAGGGCAGGAAGGTGACAGGATGCCAAATAAGACCGAAGTGTACTATCTCTCAGTCCCTCATCTGTGGAAAGGTCAGAGGGTAAATTGTACAGGGAAGAGTAATAGGTCGAGAACCTCTCCGATATCACCGTGGGGGCATAGTGGATTGTTCCGTCAGCCCTCCTAATAGCACTCAGACCTGTTTGGGAGTTATGATTCCTGAGTTGTCTGGCCAGCAAAGTGTGGGGCTTGTTCCCCCAAGCATAATAACACTGTCGTGTGTAAAGTAATAACTTGCTGACACGACCTAAAGCTAGACTCTTCAATTGGGCTCTAGTATCAATAATTTGTCTCAGTGTGCAGCGTGAGGGGTGAGCAGCCATCTTGTCTTCTAGTGTTTGCAGGCGGGACGTAAGGGTCTTGACTAAGGTAGTCGAGTCCTTCTTTAATTTTGAGCTAATTGCAATACAATGACCCCTCATGAACGCTTTATGCGCTTCCCACAAAGGACGGACATCCCCTACTGATCCCTCATTTAGGTCAAAGTATGTTTTCAGATGTTCGCGGAGTTCCTTCCTAATGATAGGCTGTTTCAGGAGGGAGTCATTAAGTCTCCAGTGGCAATGGCGAACATGGCCCGACTCACTACTAATGTCCACTAGTACAGGAGCATGGTCTGACCAGGTGATTTGGCCCATGTCCGCTCCTTCCAATAATCTGAGGGTCGAAATGGTACCAAAGAGGTAATCAATACAGGTGTGTGAACCATGTGGAGCAGAGTAAAAGGAGAAGGACCTATCAGTGGGATAAGTGAGACGCCTGAGGTCATATGGGGAGTATTTCCGCACTAGTTTACGAAAGTCCCTGGCTGAGCGCTGCTGTGTCGAGTGTATTGGTCTGCCCGGGAGGGCCAGGCGATCCATCGATTCAGAGAACACTGCAATAAAATACCCACCTAGGAGGACTAGGGGCTCCGAAGAGTCCACTCCCTCAACAAAAACCTTGCGGAAGATTCCGCCAAGAAAGCGTATCTGGGACGTGTTCGGTGCATAAATGTTACATAAGGTGATGGGTTTATCCGCCAAATGGCCATGAAGAATAATATAACGGCCCTGTGGATCTATAATTGAAGATTCAATCCTGAGGGGACAATGTGCAGACACCAAGATGGCAACTCCCGCCCTCCGACGGCTATGAGTAGCTGAATAAGCGGTAGAATACAGGTGGGAGGCCAAACGGAAGGAGGAGTTGCCATCAAAGTGTGTTTCCTGTAAGAACACAATGTCCGCTTTAAGGGATTTCAATTCCAAAAGCAAGAGTTTCCTCTTGGCGTTGGAGTTAAGCCCCTTGACATTGAAGGTTATACACCGCATCATGTGAGTATGTGATGATACACAATGTATGCAGAGTTCAGCTCACCGAGGGAGTCCGTATACGTCAGTAGGATCACAGTAGTCGGACAACGGATCAGAGGCAGAACTGAGGTACACGATCTCCACAGGCAAGGAAGTTCAGGCACCTACAACAGGAGAGAGAACACAAGAGGGGGGGGGGAGAGACAAGACGGGACAACACAAAGACAGAAAAACAGATAGCAGTAAACAACTATTCCCAGGAATATAATCCCTGCTAGGGGCAAATAAGAAGCCCCTTTGGGGGTGTAAGTGTTGGAGACCAACAAATTGAGGCTGACCAAGGAGCCAACTACAATTGTCTGAGAGAAACAAAAACAAGTAACAACTAGGTGGGCCCTTCAGACAGCCTGCACCGTGATGTAGCAATAAGAAAGCAATAACTGGCTTAACAGAGGAAATAAACGATCAATATGGGGGCCCTTCAGGGACCATCAATCCTGAGGGCGTAAAGGGTTAAGGGCAAGTTCTGGACAACCAATCATCCCAGCCGTTGGCGGTCAAGCAGATGGGTGTTGCCCTGATGACGGAGGAGACCGTGGGGAAGAGGACGCACTTGGGCCAGGCCTTCTTTTCCTGGTTACAGGAGACCAAATGCGGGGCGGTGGAAGCGCTCGAGACTCAAACTCCCAATCCGACATGTCAGGGATAGGAATTCCAAGTGATTCGCAGAAAGGGCGAAGATCCGAGAAGGAACGGAGAGTCTCTGTTCTTCCTGCATGACGGACTGTCAGGGCAAAAGGGAATCCCAAGCGGTAGGCGATCTGGAGGTCCCTGAGTAATGTGAGGAGAGGCTGAAGATGTCTCCGTTTCTAAAGCGTGAACCAGGATAGGTCAGGAAACAATTGAACTGGAGCGCCATCAAAGTCAAAGTTGCGTAGAGATCGTGCCTTAGCCATGATGGATTCTTTAAGGGCAAAGTCGTGGAAACAAAAACTTTAGGACCTAGGACGTGCAGCAGAGCCCTTAGGCTTCAGTGCTCTATGAGCTCTGTCCAACTTGATCTTATGCGAGGGTGGTTGCCCCAGGATCATGTTAAAAATGGCTTCCAGCGTAGCAAAGAGATCTTCGTCACCGGTAGCCTCCGGAAGACCCTGTACTCTGATATTATTCCGGCTCCCTCGGTTATCCAAGTCCTCTAAATGCCGTCCCATGCCCCCGAGCACCGCCGTTTGGGCAGAAATGGATTCATGAAGAGTGGATATATATTGCCTGGTGTCATCATGGGCATTTTCCAGGGAGTCAACCCGGTCCACCACATGTTTAATATCAGTGCGAACTGCCGCAATTTCAGCTCTGCAGGCTTCTGTAACTTCAGAAATAAGAACACGAAAGTCCTCCTTTGTAGGGAAACGGATAAAATAGCTTGCCCAGGGCTGTGGAGGTTAAAGCAGGGATGGGGGGTCCATAACGGCAAGTTATGGAGGACTTGGGGATCTGGCCCAGATGTTAGAAGGGAGAGGAGAGCTGCTGTCCCCTTGGTCCAGCAATGGTGGGGCTGGGGGCTGCTTATTTCGCCAGGGCTCATGTAGGGGGGGTCCCAGGAAGGCTAGATGCAGGGTCCCCTGGGATAATATCCCATCCCGTAGGAGCCATAGTACCCCTGAGAAGTGGGTCCAGGAGCCATCATGGTGGGAACCCTCCTTCCAGCAACAGCAGGCCGAAAGTCCGGGGCAGCTGGTGAGAGCCCCAGCTCAGGGGATCCGTGCGTGGACACCGCCGGCGGCAATCCAGTTCCCTGGAGAGTTTCAGCAGGGGTATGTAGCACTGTGTCCTTCTCCCTGCTCAGGGCGCGGGAATCAGGTGGGGGTAGGGAGGAATGGCGGGAGGCCCTCTGTGCCTTGGTGCTGCATAATGAAAGCGCCGGACCCGGAGCGCAATCCCGGCACTGTTCAAGGGTCCTAGGTGAGGGGGATCGGGGAGGGAGAGGGGTCTTCTATGGAGCCACTTTTTTCCCCATATGATCCAGAACAGAGGAGTCGCTGGCCAGTAAGTTGCGGTGCAGGCAGGAGCAGCTCTTTTAGGCAGCCATCACCGTCAGCGTCCGGACACGCCCTCCGTTGTTCTCTCATTTTAAAAGTTTTTTCTCCCCCTTCCATTTAAAGCAGGGTTTCTCAACTCCGGTCCTCGGGACCCACCTACCAGTCTGGATTTGAGACTATCCCACAGAATGAATACCTGTGGTAAGTCCTGATGCATTGACACTAATTATATCACCTGCTCAATACTAAGGAAATCCTGAAAACATGACTGGTAGGTGGGTCCCGAGGACCGGAGTTGAGAAACCCTGATTTAAAGGGAACCTGCCATCAACTTCTTACTGACCTCACTGAGGACAGCATAAAATAGTGACAGAAATGTGGATTTCAGCAGTGTGTCACACATCAGCTAAAAGTAAGTGGTTGCCGAGAACCAGCATCATAACCATTGCAGCACAGGTCTTGAAAAGAGTCAAATCTACTTGAGAAGAGTCATGGTTATTCATAATCTCCTGCAGTCCGGCCCATCTGCTGATAATTGGCAGTTTTCTTCTAGATAGAAAAGGGAAAAAACTAGGTAGAAGAGTGTCAATCATCAGCAGGTGGGCAGGAAGAGAAGGAATTCATGACTAACCATGACTCTTCTCAGGTGGCCGTGACTCTTTTCCAGGCCCAATCTGCAATGATTGTGATGTTGGTTCTCGGCAACCACTTACTTTTAACTTTTAAATGACAGACCGCTGAAAACAACTCACCTGTCTCTACTTTATACTGCCATTAGTATAAGCTCTTAAATGCAATGACAGCAATAGTAGATAATGTGACAATTACATATACAGTTATGGGTTAATGCATGATTGATGGTGTTAGCAAACAGCATTTTTAAAAATACAATGCACAATTGCATGTGTTATGCTTTTTCATATTAAAAAATCTTCCAAAAACTGTCCCTTATTGGGGGCAGATGGAGTTTAAACACACATGATGTTATTGGAAATAAACTGCGGCTTTTTAGGAGCAAGGATCTAAAAAAGGATGGCTTAACAACAGCAGATGTCTATCTCTGTTTATAGACATGTTAGTGTCATAAGAAACAGTAGCTTGTTCTGCATAAGTGTCCAAAAATTATTCCTTAATGGGGACAGCATGCCTGCTGGTATTTATACATACACAAGTGTTAATGCTGAGAAGAAACATTGGCTTGTTCTGAAGTTGAACAAACCTAGAACAAAATCTCCCTTTTATTTGGGAGCACCTGCAGTACAGTGTGGATGGCAAAAGGGTAAGGCATGTAGGGGTAATAGTGGTAGCAATAGTAGCGCCTGCAGTTACAGTATCACTGTGTTATGTGTGGTGTTACCTAGAACTGCAGGTATCATCTACTACATTATCTGTACTCTAATTATTAGTTTACATGGCCTGATACCCGGGCTGATTACCAGGGATGAATGTACCTGCTAACGCTCGTTCTAGTCAATCTGTCTGTCTAAAGGTGCAGCTGATCACCAGATTAAACAAGTGAAACTGTCGTTCCTGTAGGCAAGTAAATTATTGTTTCTGAGCAGCATAATGTGATATCTAAACAGCATTCTGCTGCCCAAAAAAGATACAGCTATAGGAGGACGAGCGATCGCTCATTCTCATACTGTGGAGGTGATTGCTGCAGGTAAATACAGTGCTTCACCCCCACTGAACGAGCAGCCGGTTGTCGTGAAGGAACGCTTCCTTCCCGATAAACAGCTGCTCCTTACTCTGTGTAAACCCACTATAAGAGTTATTACTGTATTATATAGGACTGCAGGGAATATCCGCTACATTATATGCACAAAGATAGTTATCACTGTGTTATCTATGGTGTTACATAGGACTGCATATAATTGTTCCCCACTTCCTCTACTTTCATGTGTTCCTCAACTTATCATCTTGCTGTCTTTACAACACATCAGTTCTTGTTGGTATTCAAGCCATAATTGTTTGATTAGTGGAGGTCCAGTGCCTCCACCAATCTTCACACTTAAAGGGACACTGACAAGCCCTATAAACATATTTAGTTATTCCTATTCAGTCATAGATCTATTAAAGTGTATTCCAATGATATAAAAGTACCCCCTGTCCGCATTGCAAACCATGTAAAAACAACTTTATATTCATCTGTCAATCACATTTCTTTATGCCCAAGGGGCGTTTTTTCTCATACCTTTGTGCCCAGCCGTGCCCCTACTGTCGATTCCTAGCCCCGCCCAGCTCATTATTATTCACTGCACTGGGCGGCTTTCCCCGATCCTTACATTCCCCGATCCTGTCACCCGAGAGAAGAGTTTCTTCGCCGGTGCATGCACATTAACCATCTGAATTTCTGATGACATCAGCGCTCTGAAGTACAGGGGGTACTCTTATATCATTGGAATACACTTTAATAGATCTATGACTGCATAGGAATAACTAAATATGTTTATAGGGCCTGTCAGTGTCCCTTTAAGGGGCCATGGTGCTCCTGTGCTTTCTGCATCCCCTTCATACATATACATATAGTTATATCTGTGCTTTTTCATTAAACAGGACACAGCCATCTTATGGAGTCGATATGTCTGTGTAAACAACAAATAGGGTGCATGACTTACAGGAATGTGGAGCTCCTTTCATTGTGATGATTGGAGCTCAGACCCCCATGATTAGTATTGGTGGCCTACAACAGAGATCAGCAACCTTTGGCACTCCAGCTACCTCCCCTCAAGTGCTCATATGATCCCCCATCTTCATCCTTTGTCGTTTTGCCCAAAAATTTTCAAGCAAAATGGTACTGGACACCACTTTTTTGTATGATTCATCTGAAGTGAATTGCCAAAACTTCGGATTCATTGGCGTACAAAGGTTGGGAAATTCGATTAGTTTAGGATCAATTTGCTGATTTCTACTAGGGGACTTTTACTCCTCTGCAGTGCTCAACCGCATCTTTATGGTGGATGACACTCACCTCCAATGCTAGCTATTTACATGCAAGTAACTACCGCATCCCCCATCTCATACGTGCACTGTGCCTCATGGTGGCTGCCCTGCATCTAACCATAAGGTTCTGTCAGCATTCTTATTTATCCCCAATGGGGAGGAAGCTAACGTGCATAGGGTCACCAGCGATGTGCTACCAATGCAGACCTCTGACTCAACTGCCTGGTAAGCCTGCAAAGGCTGTGCTAACTCTTCACTGCAACCACCAGTTCACTTCATCCAGTGCGATAAACATATAGAGTCCAGTGCATTTCTTACTGTAACCATGTGATTGGTCAGTAATCAGTTGAAGCTGTTCGGCACCCTGTTCAAGGTATTTGAATCATGCGACATGTCTACATCTTGTCACAGGCTGCCTTATACATCATCAATTCACATCTTGCTATGACAACAATATGAGGGGTGTTCAATAAGTTATCTACTTGAATATGAAAACAAAGTTTTCTGAGAAAATTGAACTAACTACTTTTCAATGTAATCCCCCTTGACTTCAACACACTTATTCTACTTTGCCTCCAGTGACCAGATGCCCTCAGAATAGAAGACTTCTTGCTGCTGCAGGAACCCTGTTACTGCCTCTTTGACTGCATTGTCATCAGGAAATCATGGCCCATGCAGAATATTCCTTAGGATCTGAAAGACAAAGTAATAACTGGGAGTTAGGTCTGGGCTGTAGGGTGGATGGTTAAGCTCCATGAATTCTGTGATATCAGCTTGTGATTTGTGAGCTAGCGCATTGTCGGGAAGCAGCAACACATCTGCCGACAACTTTCCACAGAGTTTTTATTTGATTGCCTCATGTAATGCCTTCATTGTTGAAGCATAGAGGTCTCCAGTAACTGTCTTGAGTGGCATGAATTCTAGTAATAAAATGCCTTCTGTATGCGTCACGCCGGACGGGATATCAGACATACCGGTAAACCAGCAAACCAGGCTCTAGGCGAGAAGCAGGGGAAGGGTCACCTCCTAGCAAATCCCTGACTTCTCTCCCTGCTCTGCTCAGCCCACATTCAGACCTAGATGGTAGGAATGATGTGTCCTTGTGCATGGGATAAAACACCCTAGATTCCCTGAGATAGTGAAAGCGGGAATAGGAGCAGCCTGCTCGCAAGGAACCTGGATGGGAGAGATGACACCAACACAACCAAGATAGCAAACAACAAAAACTGAAACCACACTTATCTTTTCTGAGCTGGAACAGACAACCTTCCTTCCTTGCTTCCAAGGCCAGAATGATTTCTATAACCCGCTCAGAGCACTGGGATAGAGTGCTATTTAAACTAATGACCCCACCCAGTGCACCTGATGGGAGGCAGATCCAGCACAGCTCCAAAACAAAACACTAAACACGTGCTGCTATTCTGGCCGACCTCTGCACATAGTCAGAGCAGGGCATGACAGTATGCCAAAAAACTATTGACATGATCTTTCCAGCTGACTACTGCAAATGAAATGTATTTGGAGTTGATGACCCTGTGTGGTCTCAGGATCATAGTGGTAGACCCATGTTTCATCACTCATAATAATTTGAGAATAGATGTCTCCTGGATTATCTCTAAGCATGGCCAAATTCTCTCCACTAAATTGCCTGTGACAAGTTTTTTGCTCAGGTGTCAACATTCGTGGCACCTATCAGGAACTGACCTTTGACATAATCAAAACATCATGAATGATACTGGGTACTGTACCAACTAAAATGCCTAATTCCTGAGATATAACACTGACTTTGATCCAAAATCATGGCCTCCACTTTATGGCAGATTTCCTTTTAGGATGCTTCGACAGGTCGCCCTGAACGGTGGTCATCTTCAATTGATTCCCAACCCCATTTTAACTGCTTGGCCCAAAACTTTACTTGGAGGAAGGTGCATCATCACCATATACAGCAAACATCCTTTCATGTATTTCTTTTGGCTTTTTACCTTACTTTGTAAAGAATTTAATCATGGAACAAAACTCCAAATCCCTCACTATCTTTGTAGACCCGCACTGTACTTGCCATCTTGTCACTTCCAGTGCTTTCATCAGACTGAACTGCTACTGTGTGTGTTGCATGTCCAGACATGTCTTAACCTGCACAAATAATCTCAAGCTCTCTAACACTGATGAAACATGCTTGGATAAATAACTTATTTACATCCTACAAACAGGGCATTTCTCCCAGATTAGTGCACTACACAACACATCATAGCTGGTTACTTCATTGGCAATCCTTAATATACAGTAGGCACATAATATGGCATATAACAGAGCATCACAACATGGCATCATACAAGGGTGCAAGTAATGTGGCAACCCCATAACAACTCAGGCAACCCTTGTAAATGGCCTAAAAGAACAAAAGAATGTTTATTCGACCATTTCGCCCCTCCTTCTTCCTGCACTGAGCTTCGATCCTCACTGCTGCTCCTCGCTTTCCTGGCTGCAGCAGGTGCACACAGGTCACTGCTACAGACAGTCACTGACCTCAGCAGAGACATCCCATGCACGGCTGAGGCCAGTGATCGGCTGCAAGGGTGACTTGTGTTCATAGAACGTCATCTCTGAAGTCAGGGAGATTATGTCAGCAGTGAGAGATTCAGAGCTCATTACTGGAAGACACAGGGGAGAAAACGAGTATCCATTCATTTGTTATTTAGTTATTTTTTTATTAGAAAAAAAATAGTTTCTTCTGTTAGAGGGGTAGAGGTATTTTAAGCTCTCTAAGGGTGGGTTCACATCACGTTTTATGCCACCGTTTGACGTATATGTTACAAAAAAAGGATACAAAAATGCAGCACACCACATTCTTGTATCCTGCACAGTCAGGTAAAACTCTATGGTGAACTGATGCCACTGTATGGCAACAGCCTGAGACATCCGTTTAATGTATCCGTTTTTTGTATAGTTTAAAAGGATGGGGAAAACATGATGTGAACCCACCCTTAGAAACACTCCAGGCAAAACTGTGCTGTGCCTAGCGCAGAGCCTTAAAGGGAACATCTGGTTTTCTGATACTGATGACCGAGGTCACCAGTATCAGCTTGGTGGGGTTCTCACTCCCAGGACCCCTGCCAATGAAGGGGCCACAGCACTCACTGAGCTTCAATGTTTACCTGCAAGCCTTTAGTGCAGTGTAATTCCAGCTTTTTCACCTCATACACTTGAATGGGATGAAAAAGCTGTAATGACACAGCCCTGCTGCTACAGTGTCGATAGCTTGCAGGTAAGCAATGAAGAAGATGCAGTGCTCGCATGAGTGGTGCGCCCTTTTAAACAGCTGAATAACAGCTTTATAACCATTGCAGGCCAGGCTAGAGAAAAGTCATGGCTGCTTGAGAAGGGTCATGGTTATTCATGAAGTCCTGATCTCCCTGCTGAAATTGGCAGTTTTCTCTCTAGTAGAAAACTACCAATTATTTTCCATGCCCGGACTGCAGTTTCATAGCAACTGAAACATGTCAGTTCCCTTTAATGGCCAGATCAATGTCCTGTTTAGGTTTTAGGCTACCAAAAAAATAAAAAAATAATCAGCATTTTCTTTTCAAACCTTGGTAAAAAAATAATGCTGAGGGCACCCAACAATCGTTTGACCATTTGGGCAGAGGATGAATCCAAAACAGAAGTGGTTTCTGTCCACCATATAGTTTCCCAACCAGTAGCATGGACGCCACATGTAGCTCTGTTGAACCCCCTGAATATGGCTCAACCGCTTATGGCAGCATCCAGGATTGCCATAGCTTAGCAACATTAAAACTTCGTACTAGGATCTAAACAATATCAGTGACAAAAGTTTGAAGATGAAACATGTGCCTTATATTTACAATGGTCACTGACCACATGATGGAATTATAGCAAGCGGTCATTGACAGGATAAACCTTTTAAGCAAATGTGTTTTTGCTTGTAGTCTCACATGTGTTGTACATTTGTCCACTCATAGTATACTATCTTTTTCGTGTAGCTTCAGATTTTAAAATATTAATCTTTTAGAGCATTCTGCAAAAAACATTACTGGGGTTTAAAGTCTGTCGTGTGGCCAAAGCCTTAAGCTCTGCAATCTTACGCTTTTCCACAGAGAACATCATCTTCCTTCATGTACCAGTATGCACTGTACTGCATAGATGCACTGGTAAACTCAAGAAAAGAGCAAAATCAAGGAAGATTCAGCACTATTATTTGCTCGTTTTATATATGTTTTTTTGCTATACAGATTCACAGGTCAAACTTGACCTTTTGTCACAGATTTTCCTTGTATAAAACAAGTTTTTGTGCTAACGTCCACCAATTAAAATGATTTATCATCTCACATTGACTAAGATTATAGGACTGGTAATTTTCTACAGTATTGGGTTAGAATCCCAGTAATGACTCCAGTGAGATAGAGCTGTGTGTATGATGGATGGCTCTATTCACTGGACCTCCCTGCTGGAGTTCTTCATAAGAAGCGTAACTGGTATCTGCTGTCAACAGTAAAAAACTGTGGTGCTTGTGTGTCAGGGTAATGCACATGATGTCCTCGACATCGTCAGACACTGATCCTTTGAGGTCTTATAGACCACTTCTCTTCTAAGTATAAATATTCATGTATTAATAACACATTCCCTTTCACATCTACAAGACAGTGTATTGTACTTTGGTTCACTGAAAGGTTGACATGTTCCTCACATTTCATTAAACTCTAACATCAAGCAGAGCTGAGGATGTCAGAGATATACTTTATTTAAACATTGTGATGCTCATTTTTTTCTACATTCCTTGCCAATCCAAATTCCATGTCACTAGCCATATTCAGTCAACACAGACCCACTATTTAGAACAATTAGAATTACTTTTATGCCTAGTTAGACTGAATATGTATCAAATACGGTATTCAATTCAACCCACTTCAAGACTCTGTGATTTTCCTTTTTTTTTTTACTCTCTGCCTTCCTAGAGCCATCATTTTTTCAATTGTCCATTCTCTTAGTCACACAACAGCTTGTTTTTTTGCAGGACAAGTAGCAAATTGTAGTGGCACCATTTAATATTGTATACCATGTAGTGGGAAGCTGGAAAGAAATGGGGTGTAATTGGAAAAAAAAAACGCAATTCTGGCACTCCTGGTGCTAGGAGGGAGACTGGTCACCATCACGGCCTGCTATTGGCTGCCCCCCCCCCCCCCCAAGACCCCGTCGCTGGATATTTTGATCCGCTGGGGAGATGCAGCAGCGGTCATGCAGGGATCAGGATGGATGCGGGTGCCATGGAGCAGGTAAGAATGCTCTAGAGGAGGGGCTCGGGCATTCTGGGGGTCATTATAGGTATTGCATAACCCCTTTTATGGCATGTTCTGCCACAGTGAATGTACTTGGGCACACAAATCAATGGCATCTCCCTTTGTAATTGCCGATAAATGACATCCCAGACGTGCTTCATGGGAAACTAATCTGGAGACACTGCAGGCCATGTTAGCATGTTTAGGATGCAGGCTTCTCACAATAGCACGAGCCACATGTGGCCTGGGGTGGTCTTGTTGAAAAACAGCTCATGGGACACCTTGGAGAAATGGCTGTACCACTGGTTGCACGTCAAATCAATGTAACGCCGAACTGTTAGTATAAATGAAGATTAGAGTGGTCTGGCTACCATACATTAATGATTATGCCACCTAACACTATAATCCGGGGAATAAAACAATGGGACATTTCCTTGTGAAGGCCTCCTCATGGTGTTGCCCATGTGGTTTCCAGACCAATCTCTGGCTATGATTGCATCCGAGACAAAACAAAGACTCATGGTGAAGAGGATAGACCTCTATTGCTGTCTTGCTGTGCACCATAATTTCCTATCGGAGTAGTGGTGTGAGGTCAACGGAGCACCCCTAGCTGGACATTTGACTCTTAGTTCAATGTCATGCAAAAGCCTACTGATGGTTTGTGTAGACACTGTTTGCAGTTCTTTTTCATCTGCAGTACAGAATGGATCACAACTATTACAGTTAAAGTTATAAGAATTCTGGAGTGGGATCGTTGATCAAGGGAACCATTGCGACTGCCATATTGCATATTGGAGGGAACTTTTTCACCAAAAATGGGGAAAATAGGAGTCTACCTCATGTTTTTTTGCCTTCTGCTAGATCAACTTTGCAAGATAACAGGCTGAACTGGATGTATGTCCTTTTTCATCCTTATAACAATGTCACTATGTGCCATTCTTCTGTACGTGCTAAGGTTTTCCTCTGTGCATTTCCTGCTGTCATTTCAGTTGATCACTTGTTCTCCCAACCACCGGCACATACAACATTGAACAGTGCTGATATCTTGGCCTAGGAGAGTAGCAATCTGCTGGAGTAATAAACCAAAGTCTCTGAGTTCAAGGATTCTGTCCCTCTGAGTTTGCAACAAGTTGTGATAACTGGCATGTTGACAAACTAGAGGCATTGCACAATAATTCCACATGACTTAATTAGATTTCTTGAGGTTTCATGTGGCAAAAAAAATTTACAATCTGGCTTTAATGCCCACATGCAACAGATTGGAGCTAGGTGCTTAAAAATGTGATCATCTGCAGCGACACCCGCTACTTCCTCAATTTGCATAATCTTATAGTCGTCCTTCTTGGTATTGCAACTGCAATGTTGAGGAGTGTATTAGTGTTTACCTTCACTGATAACAGATGACTGTTTTCCATGGGGATAATTGTTCCTATGAGGGGAATTAACTATTCTTCCCACAAAGCATCCCAGTCTCCTAAATAAATAGGACTACTGAACAGATCAGGAAACAATCTTTATTTCTATGACTGACTTTATAAAACCGCTAGAGGCCTCTTTAGTGCATCTTGAGTGACACATCCAGAAAACAAGGGCAAAAGTCCCTCAAAATGCAAAGCTTAGCATCTCGCCTAACATTGTTTCCACAAGCTGCAGCTGATAAATAGATGTTTTAATTGGACTGCGACACTGGGCTTTGCCTCTGGCTAAATTTGTTTTCTTAGTCATTACCCTATGAAAACATAATTATCATGATGTACATTTTTTCATACAATCAAAAAGGCTGATGCATAAAATTCTCAAATGTATCGTTTCTATACAATCTACTCATTATCTTATTATAATCAGTGTGATGCGTGGGATAGTTCAACAGAAAAGCAGGTGAAGCAGGTATAGTATCAGTTTCAAGAAGAGATAAATATACACACTACTTGGACAAACGTATTAGGACACCTACAATAACTAAATTCATAGGCATAAACATAGAGTTGGTTCCCCTTTGCAGCTAAACAGGTTCAACTCTTCGAGGAAGGCTTTCTAAAAGATTATCGAGTGTATCTGTGAGAACTTGTGCCCATTCATCCAAAAGAGCATTTTGTGAGATTAGACACACATGTTGAGCTCGTAATCTCCATTAAATTCATTGTAAAAGTATTTGAGGGGGTTGATGTCAGGGCTCAGTGCGGGACAGTCAAGTTCTTCCACACCAAACTCACCCAGCCGTTCCTTTATGGATAGTCATGCTGGAACAGAAAAGGGCCTTCCCACAAACTTGGAAGCATACAATTGATCAAAACGCCTTGATACGCTGATGTATTAAGATTTCCCTTCCCTGGAACTAAAGCCCCCTTAAAAAGCAACCCCATAGCATTATCCCCCCCTCCTTTACAGTTGGCACAATGCAGTCAGGCAGGTAAACTTCTAAATTTGCCAAACCCTCATACATCAGACTCCCAGACAGAGAAGCATGATTTGTCACGCCACAGACAACTTTTCCACTGCTCCAGAGTCCAGTGAAGTCGTGTTTTACACCGCTCCATCCAACACTTAGCATTGTGCTTGGTGATGAAAGGCTTGCATGCAGCTGCTCGGCTGTGGAAACACATATCACGTGGCTCCAGGCACACAATTTTTGTGCTGATGTTAATGCCAGAGGAGGTCTGAATTCTGCAGTCATTGTGTCAGCAAAGCATTGGCAATATGCGCCTGAGCACTGAGCAATCCAGCTCTGTAACTTAACATGGCCTGCCACTTAACCTCTTAAGGACACATGACGTACCGGTACGTCATGTTGTCCTGGTACTTAAGGACACATGATGTACCGGTACATCATGTGTTGTTCCGATCACCGCCACCCGAATATCGCATGTGCTCGAGCCAGTGTATTTAAATCTAATTTAGCCTCTATTTCTTTTGGCGGGATTCAAACTCACAACCTTCTACATTAAAACCAAGAATGTTAACCACTACACTATAGAGCTGCATGACTAGTTAAAAAAAAATAATATAAATAATATGAGACTTCTTCTGTATAGGAATACTTACTAGTCTTAAGTATTCCTATACAGCAGAAGTCTCATATTTGTTTTTTATATGTAACTGGCCTCCTCCTCCTTCTATCACATACACTTTACGAAGTGGCTGGATTGTAGAGCCTCAATTTAGTTTGGACACAGAAAGCTGGAGCGTGCCTGCTGCAGCCTGGGTCTCTATGAATGAAACCCAGGCTGCTGCATAGTATTTCCTATGGAGCCTAACCTGAAATAAGCTCCATAGAAAATATGCGATTTTCTCATATATTCCAATGCTATTGCATTGAAATGTATGAGAATAGCAATCTAATGATTGCATGTTATAGTTCCCCTATGGAACTATACAAAAGTGTAAAAAAATAAATAAATTTAAAAAAGCATATAAAAGTTAAAATCAACTCCCTTTTGCCAAAATGAAAAAAATTATAATAATATGCACATCATGGGTGTCGCAATGTGCAAAACTGCCCATACTATACAAATATTTTTAAAAATCCTGATACTGTAAACCAAAAACCGGGGAAAAAAAAAAAGTGTCCAAATGGCCGATTCACCATTTTTGGATGCTTCATTTCCTCAAAAAAAAGTTCAATAAAAAGGTGAGCAAAAAGTCATACACACCTCAGAATGGTATCACTAAAAAGATCAGATTGCGCAGCAAAAAATGAGCCCCCACACACATAATTACAAAAAAGTTATAGGGGTCAAAATATGGCAAAAAGTTAAACAGATTTTTTCCCACTTTTGATTTTTTTTTTTGTGCCAGTAAAAAGTGCCCCCATAAATGCCCCCCAATCATATGCCAGTAACCAGAGCCCTCCCAAATGTTTGCATTGAACTGTGTACACAGATTGTACAGTAGATATGGAACTTACTGTGCTGCAGGGTTTAATACTATAGGAAGAGCAGAGCCATGTGTAGGGCTAAGGGGTTAATACAATGTATAGGAAGAGCAGAGCCATGTGTGGTACTAAAGAGTTAATCTGGTGTAATGGGGGGGCTGCACTTAGTGAACCCATGCAGGGGCTAATACAAGGTTATGGGGGGGCTGCACTTAGTGAAGCCATTTAAGGGTTAATACAAGGTTATGGGGAGGGGGCTGTACTTACTAAACAGATGCAGGGGTTACTTGTAGGATGCGGAGAAGTTGGTGAAGCCATGCAGGGGTTAATCCATAGGACGCCTGCAGTGAAGTTAGTGAAGACCAGCACTGTATAGGGGGGGGTCTTGCAGTGAAGTTCATGGGTCTGGCTGAAGCCTGTAGTCCTCCAAGCTCTCCTCTTACCACATGTTGCTGAGCGGCTCCTGCTCCAGCCCCCATTCTCCAGCACTGCTGAGGGAGCGTCTGCCAAGCGCAGGGATGTGGAAAAGTGTACACAGCCCAGGCACTGTTATCAGCTGCCAGGGAGGACCTGGCTTTTTATCCATTCCCTTACAACTTTTACTCTGGTTGTCAGTTCTGTCCAGTAACGCGAGCGCGCACTCAGGCAGGAGGACAGCCTGCTTGCGGGTCCCCGTCTTCCTCTGAGCAAACTGGTAGACGTGGTGGATGCCTAGCAACAGATTTTATTCTCAGGTAACAATAGCCAATACTGGGGACAAAAATTTGGCTTTTAGGGGTTATTTATTAAACAATCAAAAATTAAAACAGGGCCAACAAGGTGATATTAATCACCAAATCCTAATAGTCCCCAAAAAATAAAAAAGCAACAGTTCTCTTAACTCCTTAAGGACACAGCCTTATTTCACCTTAAGGACCAGGCCATTTTTTTGCTAATCTGACCAGTGTCACTTTAAGTGGTGATAACTTTGAAACGCTTTTACTTATCCAGGCCATTCTGAGATTGTTTTTTCGTCATATATTGTACTTCATGACACTGGTAAAATGGAGTTAAAAAAATTCATTTTTATTTATAAAAAAAATACCAAATTTGCTAAAAATTTGGAAACATTTGCAAATTTCAAAGTTTCAATTTCTCTACTTCTATGGCTTCGTTTACATCACCGTTCAGCCTTTCCGTTCTCCTGCTCCATTTAGGGGCAGGAGAACGGAAAGGACGGATAAGCACATAACTGACCAAACTGAGTCAAATGGAGCCTGAGGACCCCATAGACTATAATGGGGTCAGTTATGTTTCCGCTCAGAAGATGATTTTTAAGTGGCGACAAAAGTCCTGCATGCATAAATTTTGTGTCCGCTTAAAAATCATCTTCTGAGCGGAAACATAACGGACCCCATTATAGTCTATGGGGTCCTCAGGCTCCGTTTGACTCAGTTTGGTGTCAGTTATGTGCTTATCCGTCCTTTCCGTTCTCCTGCCCCTAAACGGAGCAGGAGAACGGAAAGGCTTAACGGTGATGTGAACGAAGCCTATAATACATAGTAATGCCTAAAAAAAAAAATATTACTTTACATTCCCCATGTGTCTACTTCATGTTAGAATCAATTTGGGAATGACATTTTATTCTAGGGTAACGTTACAAGGCTTAGAAGTAAATCTTGAAATTTCTCAGAAATTTTCAAAAAACAACTTTTTAAGGACCAGTTCAGGTCCGAATTCACTTTGTGAGGCTTACACAATAGAAACCACCCAAAAATGACCCCATTCTAGAAACTAAACCCCTCAAGGTATTCAAAACTGATTTTACAAACATTGTTAACCCTTTAGGTGTTCCACAAGAATAAATGGAAAATAGAGATACAATTTCAAAATTTCACGTTTTTTTCCATTTTAATATTTTTTCAGTTACAAAGCAAGGGTTAACAGCTAAACAAAACTCAATATTTATGGCCCCTATTTTGTAGTTTACAGAAACACCCCATATGTAGTCGTAATTTGCTGTACGGACACACGGCAGGGTGCAGAAGGAAAGGAATGCCATACGGTTTTTGGAAGGCAGATTTTGCTGGACTGTTTTTTTTACACCATGTCCCATTTAAAGCCCCCCTGATGCACCTCTAGAGTAGAAACTCCATAAAAGTGACCCCATCTAAGAAACTACACCCCTCAAGGTATTCAAAACTGATTTTACAAACGTTGTTAACCCTTTAGGTGTTCCAGAAGAATGAATGGAAAATGGAGAAACAATTTAAATATTTCACATTTTTGGCAGATTTTCCATTTTAATATTTTTTTTCCAGTTCCACAGCAAGAGTTAACAGCCAAACAAAACTCAATATTTATGGCTCCGATTCTGAGTGAGGGAGCCTCTGCCAAGTGCAGGGACAGGTAGAAGTGCACACAGCCCAGGCACTGTCATCAGCTGCTGGGGAGGACCTGGCTCTAATCATTTACTTACAGTCCCTGGCTGTCAGTAATCTGACCTTGCACACTGCACCTTCAACACAGACGGACCATGCATAGCAATCCTATTTTAAGCACAGGTAAAAGCAGGAGGTACAGGGAACAAAACTGTGGAATTAAGGAGCAATTGAGTACACAGTGAAAAGTTGAAATAGGGCCACCAAGGAGATATTAATCACCACAATCCAATACTCCAAATAATAATAATAATATGACAGTTATACTTTAAGTCAGGGGTGTCAAACTCAAATTCATCGGGGGCCGCATCAGCAGTTTGGTCACCATCAAAGGGCCGGTTGTATCGGACTTATGGGGGATCTGTGGGTGACACTTATGGGGGATCTGTGGGTGACACTTATGGGGGATCTGTGGGTGACACTTATGGGGGATCTGTGGGTGACACTTATGGGGGATCTGTGGGTGACACTTATGGGGGATCTGTGGTGACAGTTATGGGGGATCTGTGGTGACAGTTATGGGGGATCTGTGGTGACACTTATGGGGGATCTGTGGTGACACTTATGGGGGATCTGTGGTGACACTTATGGGGGATCTGTGGTGACACTTATGGGGGATCTGTGGTGACACTTATGGGGGATCTGTGGTGACACTTATGGGGGATCTGTGGGTACTTACAACTACAAGCGCTCGCCGCTCGGTAGGCAGGAGGGAGAAGGCAGGCCGGGAGGACAGGCGCTGGCAGCGTGAGTCATACGTCATGCGCCCACGCCGCCTGCTTCATTCATAAAGTGGGCGGCGCAGGCGCGTGACGTATGACTCACACTGCCAGCGCCCAGCCTGCCTCCTCCCTCCTCTCAGTCTCGGCGAGCGCTTGTAGTTTTATTATCACTTCCTGCAGGGGCCGCCTGCAGGAAGTGATAATAAAAGGTGAAGGCTGGCGGCGGGCCACATGACAAGATTCGGCCCGCGGGCCTTGTGTTTGACACCCGTGCTTTAAGTATTCCTATACAGCAGAAGTCTCATTTTTATTTTTTATTTTTAATAAGTAACTGGCCATGCAGCTCTATAGTGTAGTGGTTAACATTCTGGGCTGTAATGTAGACGGTTGTGAGTTTAAATCCTGCCAGAAACTTTCCAGAAATAGAGGCTAAATTAGATTTAAATACAACCTGTAAGGGTGCTGCTGTTTCTGTAAAAGTAGACCCCTCCTTCTAATCTCATATAAGGGTAATTTAAGAGGTAATACCCTATTGGCCAATTCACAGGAGTGTATCCTGTCCAGGAAACACATTCCATGTGACGGCTGTATTTCCCACACTGAACACTGCCCCTCTGTCGCAAACCATAGTATCATAATGGTTTAGGATGCTGTGTGTTCCTATCTGACAGTGGGTCTACTGATACTATGAGTTTACGACAAAGAAGCTGTGTTCAGTCTGGGAAATACAGCTGTCACAAGGATCATGATCCTAGGACTGAATACACTGTTAAATTGGCCATTCTGTATGTTATTTGCCTTCAATTATTACATTCTACAATAATTATCAATTCTGCTTATGTAAAAAAATAAAAAATAATCCCATGCTTGCCTCTTAAATCCTCCAATGTTATGATCCCCAGAGATAAACTGTTATACCAACACAACTGATGCAGCCAACCACTGGCCACAGCAGTGAGGTCAAGTATGTTCAGCATGAGACCTCTACTGCACTTAAGTGTAAAAAATATTTTTAGGAATAATATGTGACTAAACAACTAGTGATGAGAAAATTTCATATTTTTAAATTCGTTTGGTGGTAAAAGCAGAATTGCGTTATGGATTCTGTTACCACGGACCATAACGCAATTCTATTACGGAATGCCTTTATTCTCTCTGTCATAATAGAAGTCTATGGCCTGCATAATGGATCCGTCCCGTTTCTGTTATTCAGGTGAGTCCAGCATTTGGAGAAAGGTCCATTCATTTTCATGTACAACTGGTCACATTTAAAATCAGAAACAGCAAAATTTCATGATCGTATCAAGCACATGTTTTTGTGTTAGACACATGCCCTCCCATGGATAATATAGAGTGAACCATTAATCTCAGGACTCAAAGTGAAGTCAGGAAATCAATTCAATTGCTGTAATCTGGGTCAGGGTAATGAAATCCTCACAGGAATTGTGCCAATATCTAATTCTATATCCCACTACAGCATCATAAAATAATGCAGATGGCAATGGAATCTGGTTTCTAATATCTCTTATGCATTGCGGTTACTGTGTAGTAGCCTCAGGATTCTTGGACAATACTAATTTTTGTGACGCTGAGTAATTGTACATTACAAAATTAGGTGCCTATTGATATTGTAATAGAACATGAACGTGTAACCCATTTTATTTCACAAGTGTATATATAAAAATTAGTTGTTTTTTTTTTTACCCATAAGAGTATAAGGATGGACTTAAAAGGCTTTCTCATAAGAACAACTCCTGTCCATACCAAATAGGGCATGTGGATGTCACAAACGTTAGTCCCTTGCTTAGGATTCCCACCTCCCATGAGCCAGACTTTGTCAGTCAAGGTATCAAATGAGTGACCACCACATACAAATTACATATTCCTGTAGAAGTGACTTCAGGAAAATAAGCAGGCAGATGCTGCCACTCCCAGATATCAGAGTTTGGGCTTTACATTCTAAGCATATGATAGAACAAAAAAAAAAAAAAAAACACAAGCAGACACTCATGGCATACATCAGATGAATGGGGCCCTATCAATACACCCAACATCTATGCTTGGAGCATCAAATGCGGACTATAGCTAGCCTTAAAGGGGTTGTGCAGGCCATCTATATTGATGACCTATCATCAGGATAGGTCATCAATATCTGATCAGAGGGGGTCCAACACCCGAGACCGCCACGATCAGCTGTTTGAAGAGGAGTCACGCTCCATGGAAGCGCCGCTTCCTGTTCATTACACTACGTGTCACCTACTCTGGCGCAGTGGCATAGTGCAATTACAAGTACTCCCTCCATTCACTTGAGTACTTGTCATTACACTGCACTGCATGACGAGCAGTGCAATGAACAGGAAGCAGCGCTCGCATGGAGTGTAATCTCCTCTTCAAACAGCTATTTGGTATGGATGCCGAGTGTCAGACCCCAGCCGATCAGATATTGATAAACTATCCTGACGATAATTCATCAATATATATGTCCTGCACAACCAATTACCGGTAATGACTGACCACCGTCTTTTGTCGTCAATGAGGGACCGCAGCAGGATGAAAGAGGATTGTCCCCTCAGATTGGGTCCCAGTGAACTGATTGCAGGCTGGATAAGTCCTCTACAGTTAACTCCGGGTACCTAGAAAGGACCCCAGGACTGTAAACTCAGTAATCTGGCTGTTAGGGCACATTAGCCTGTACCACAGAGATGTATGCTAATACATAAAAAAATATAGTAATCATTTTGTAAGATAGTAATTTCTTTAAAGTAGCTATCCTGGAATGTTTAAAATGGCAGCCAGGAACCTGTCCTAGAATTTGACTACACTGCTCTACCATAGATTATATAATCCTGCCCATGATATGCCATTATGGCTGAGCAGCCTGACCAGAAAACTCACCAATATGTAGTCTATGCAAGTAGCCGAGAGAAGTGTGTAGTGAGGCCCCACCCCTCACTCCCCAGGCAGCTCTGCAAGTGGTGGCAATTTGGTAACCAGTCCTGCTCACATTCTAGGACAGGATGCTGGCAGCCATTTTAAATCATTTCTGGCGAACCCCTTTAAAAGGATTTTTAATTTTGGTCTCTCTTGCATTTTGCCTAGGCCTTATACAGCCATGTCAAAGAAGAAAAAAAAAAGTTATGCCTGCTAAAGCATTTTTCTGACTATAAGACACGTCATTCCTCTTGAGGAGAAATGGCAAACAGCCAGCTGAGTAACGTTCACAAAGTGGTTTTATTGAGACTGCATTCACACTAATATACAGAACTGAATATTTATCCAGTATGTTAATATCTGTCCATGTTGTTTCCTATTAGTTGATACATGTGGAACTACAGAAGTGTAAAACATATAGTGTAAGACAGATATGTAAACAGCTAAATGTAATGCCACTGGCTGTGCATTCATGAACTGTTTATGGATGCTGAGAATGCAAGTGTGAAGGAGGCCTATATAGAGAAAGAGTTTAAGTACCAGTTTCACCATAGCAAAGTTTTTCCCAGCCCCATTCATGTGCTTCCAACAACCGGAAATCATTTTACATATATGTTTTTTAAACTTAAAAACTGTAAATGCAATACACAAGAATGAAAGAATGCAAACATTATCAAATAATCTTTATTTCACCATCTATATGCCTTTAGAGTAGTTAACAGAGTAGTGATACTTATAAATCATTGGCTTTTAGGCATTTACAAGATCCATAAAAATCCACTGTGCAAGGCTGTAACTACAGCATCCATCTCAATAGCCGCTTCTCAGAAAACCTGTTAATGTCTCCCTGTCCTTCAATAACAAAAGTGGCGGCAGTAGAAAGGGAAACCCTTCGGAAATCTCTGTCCTTCATAAATTACAAAAGCAAAGCGAACTGATGACAACACCTGCGTGTAGAAAGATGTCAGCTATGCTAAGAGTATGTGACAGAGGGCTCATTGAACTGGAATATTTCCTCATCGAAAAGGTCTTCTGGCAGCTCTTCATCTCCATCAGCAAAATATGTAGGGAATGGAAGATTTTCAAAGCCTTTTTGTTTCACGGCAAGTTTCGTGTCCGTGACCTAGAAAACAGAAGGATTAACTTAGTAACATAGTATCTAAGGTCGAAAAAAGACATGTGTCCATCCAGTTCAGATTGTTATCCTGCAAGCTGATCCAGAGGAAGGCAAAAAAAAAAAAGAAAAAAAACTGAGGTAGAAGCCAATTTTCCCCACTTAAAAGGAACAAAAAAATGTCTTCCCGACCTTAAATCAGAATAACTTCCTGGACCAACGACCCCTCTCTAGTCGCTATAGCCTGTAATATTATTACGCTCCAGAAATACATCCAGGCCCCTCTTGAATTCCTTTATTGTACTCACCATCACCACCTCCTCAGGCAGAGAGTTCCATAGTCTCACTGCTCTTACCGTAAAGAATCCTTTTCTATGTTTGTGTACAAACCTCGTGACCCCTCGTCACAGTCCTGGGGATAAATAGAGGATGGCAGAGATCTCTATACTAACCCCTAATATATTTATACATACAGGTCCTTCTAAAAAAAATTAGCATGTTGTGATAAAGTTCATTATTTTCTGTAATGTACTGATAAACATTAGACTTTCATATATTTTAGATTCATTACACACTAACTGAAGTAGTTCAAGCCTTTTATTGTTTTAATATTGATGATTTTGGCATACAGCTCATGAAAACCCAAAATGCCTATCTAAAAAAATTAGCATATCATGAAAAGGTTCTCTAAACGAGCTATTAACCTAATCATCTGAATCAACTAATTAACTCTAAACACCTGCAAAAGATTCCTGAGGCTTTTAAAAACTCCCAGCCTGGTTCATTACTCAAAACCGCAATCATGGGTAAGACTGCCGACCTGACTGCTGTCCAGAAGGCCATCATTGACACCCTCAAGCAAGAGGGTAAGACACAGAAAGAAATTTCTGAACGAATAGGCTGTTCCCAGAATGCTGTATCAAGGCACCTCAGTGGGAAGTCTGTGGGAAGGAAAAAGCGTGGCAGAAAATGATGCACAACAAGAAGAGGTGACCGGACCCTGAGGAAGATTGTGGAGAATGACCGATTCCAGACCTTGGAGGACCTGCGGAAGCAGTGGACTGAGTCTGGAGTAGAAACATCCAGAGCCACCGTGTAGAGGCGTGTGCAGGAAATGGGCTACAGGTGTCGCATTCCCCAGGTCAAGCCACTTTTGAACTAGAAACAGCGGCAGAAGCGCCTGACCTGGGCTACAGAGAAGCAGCACTGGACTGTTGCTCAGTGGTCCAAAGTACTTTTTTCCGATGAAAGCAAATTTTGCATGTCATTCGGAAATCAAGGTGCCAGAGTCTGGAGGAAGACTGGGGAGAGGGAAATGCCAAAATGCCTGAAGTCCAGTGTCAAGTACCCACAGTCAGTGATGGTCTGGGGTGCCATGTCAGCTGCTGGTGTTGGTCTACTGTGTTTTATCAAGGGCAGGGTCAATGCAGCTAGCTATCAGGAGATTTTGGAGCACTTCATGCTTCCATCTGCTGAAAAGCTTTATGGAGATGAAGATTTCATTTTTCAGCACGACCTGGCACCTGCTCACAGTGCCAAAACCACTGGTAAATGGTTTACTGACCATGGTATTACTGTGCTCAATTGGCCTGCCAACTCTCCTGACCTGAACCCCATAGAGAATCTGTGGGATATTGGGAAGAGAAAGTGGAGACGCAAGACCCAACACTCTGGATGAGCTTAAGGCCGCTATCAAAGCATCCTGGGCCTCCATAAGACCTCAGCAGTGCAACAGGCTGATTGCCTCCATGCCACGCCGCATTGAAGCAGTCATTTCTGCAAAAGGATTCCCGACCAAGTATTGAGTGCATAACTGAACATAATTATTTGAAGGTTGACTTTTTTTGTATTAAAAACACTTTTCTTTTATTGGTCGGATGAAATATGCCAATTTTTGTTAGATAGGAATTTTGGGTTTTCATGAGCTGTATGCCAAAATCATCAATATTAAAACAATAAAAGGCTTGAACTACTTCGGTTGTGTGTAATGAATCTAAAATATATGAAAGTCTAATGTTTATCAGTATATTACAGAAAATATTGAACTTTATCACAATATGCTAATTTTTTTTAGAAGGACCTGTAGTTATTAGATCTCCCCTCAGTCGTCTTTTTTCGAAAGCAAATAACCTCAATTTTGATAATCTTTCAAGGTACTGTAGTCCACCCATTCCAGTTATTACTTTAGTTGCCCTCCTCTGTACCCTCTCCAGCTCTGCTCTGTCTGCCTTGTTCACAGAGCCCAGAACTGTACATAGTACTCTCTGTGTGGTCTGACTAGCGTTTTGTAAAGTGGTAGGACAATGTTCTCATCACGGGCATCTATACCACTTTTGATGCAACCCATTATCCTTTTTGCCTTGGCAGGAGCTGCCTGACACTGGTTTCTGCGTTTGCTGCTCACTAAAATTCCTAGGTCCTTTTCCATGTCAGTGTTACCCAGTATTTTACCTTTTGTATGTACTGGTGACTTGCATTATTCCTTCCCATGTGCATAACCTTACATTTGTAAGTGTTAAACCTCATCTGCCACTTCTCTGCCCAAGCCTCTAATCTATCCAGATCCCCCTGTAGCACTTTACTGTCCTCTTCCATGCCAATTACTTTACACAGTTTAGCATCATCTGCAACAATTTTTTACTGTGCAAGCCTTCTACAAGATCATTAATAAAATATATTGGAGAATAGGGCCCAATACTGACTCCTTAGGTACGCCACAAGTGAAAGTGACCCAATCTGAGTGCATACTGTTAATAACCACCCTCTGTTTTCTATCACTGAGCCAATTACTTACCCACATGCAGACATTTTCTCCCAGTCCAAGCATTCTCATTTTATATACTAACCATTTATGTGGTACAGTGTCAAATGCTTTGGAGAAGTCCAGATATACGACATCCATTAATTCCCTGCTGTCAAGTCTAGAACTTACCGCCTCACAGAAACTGATTAAATTAGTTTGACATGACTGATCCCTCATAAAGTCATGCCGATATGGCGTTATTTGCTTATTTTCATTGAGGTACTCCAAGATAGAATCGCCACGTCCATAACAACCAGCGCTATAAAAATATCACATGACCTAACCCCTCAGGTGAACACCATGGCTCTAAGACTATGGATACACTAAAACATCATTATTTCGGTTTCAAAAATGCTATTATTGTGTAAAACTTAAAAAGGGAAAAGTTAACATATTAGGTATTGCCACGTCCGTATAGATAGCTCTATAAAATAAAATAAAAAAAATCACATGACCTAATCCCTGTAAAAATAAATAAAAACTGTGCCAAAACAACCAATTTTTTGGTCACCTTGCTCCATAAAGTATAATAATGAATGATCAAAAAAATCATATGTACCCAAAAATGGTACCAATAAAAACGTCAACTCTTCCTGCAAAAAATGAGCCCCTGCACAAGATGATCGGCAGAAAAACAAAAAAAATTGGGCGTTCAGAAAATGGAGATACAAAAACATAATTTTTGTTTTCAAAAATGCTTTATGTAAAACTGAAACAAACATAGAAAGTAGACATATTTGATATCATCGCATCCATAACAACCTGCTCTATAAAAATAGCACATGATCTAACCCGTCAGGTGAATGTTGTTAAAAATAAAAACTGTGCCAAAACATCAATTTTTTGGTTACCATGCCTCATAAAAAACTTAATATAAAGCAATAAAAAAAATCATATGTACCCCAAAATAGTACTAATAAAACTGTTACCTAGTTTCCAAAATGGGGTTACTTTTTTGAGTTTCTACTGTAGTGGTGCATCAGGGGGGCTTTAAATGGGACATGGCATCTAAAAACCAGTTAAGCTAAATCTGCCTTCCAAAAACCATATTGCGTTCCTTTCCTTTCATGCTCTGCCGTGTGGCCATACAGCAATTTACAACAACATGAGGGGTGTTTCTGTAAACTGCAGAATCAGGGTAATAAATATTGAGTTTTGTTTGGCTGTTAACCCTTGCTTTGCTACTGGAAAAAATGGATTAAAATGTAAAATCTGCCAAAAAAGTGAAATTATGAAATTATCCCTCATAAAGCCAAGCTGATATGGCGTTATTTGCTCATTTTCATTGAGGAACTCCAAGATAGCATCTCTTAGAAAACCTTCAAACAGTTTACCCACGACAGATTTTAAACTTACTGGACTACAGTTTCCAGGATCTGTTTTTGGACCCTTTTTGAATATTGGCACTACATTTGCTATGCGCCAATCCTGTCAGTATAGAGTCCTTAAATATCAGAAATAAGGGTCTGGCTATGACATTACTTAATTCTCTTAACACAGGGGGGTGTATACCATCTGGTCCTGGCGATTTGTTTATTTTAATCTTTTTAAGACACCGCTGTACTTCTTCCTGGGTCAGACAGGGCACTTTTAATGGGGAATTAACTTTTACAATCTGCATTTCATCTGACAGTTTATTTTCTTCAGTGAATAAAGTGGAGAAAAAAAATATTTAAATAACTTTGCTTTCTCCTCATAGCTCTCTGCAACTCCCCCTCATTACTCTGTAAAGGGCTGACACCTTCAGATTTATACTTTTTACCATTTATATAATTGAAAAACATTTTAGGGTTAGTTTTGCTCTCTTTGGCTGTTTTTGTTTTTTACATATTCAATTTTTTTCCTTATAGTTTTTCAGTGCTTCCTCGCTACCCTCCTGTTTTAGTTATTTAAATGCTTTTTGTCAGTTATTGTTTTCATTTCTATTTATCCACATAGTTTTTTTCTTGTTCCTTAACCTTTTATTCCAATTAGATTTTAGGATGCTTTTAAAAATATACCATTTTGCAGTGGTATTTTTATTTTTGAGGACTATGTATAAGTTAGTTAGGCCTATGGCCTCTCTTAGTTGGCTAAATTTAGCTTTTTTGAAGTTTGGTATTTTTTGTTCCTCCCTGAAGAAACGCTCTTTTGAATGATAATTGGAAGGTTATTACTTTATGGTACTATTTCCCAGGTGTCCCTCGACCTGCACATCCGTTGTTCTGTAATACTAAGTCCAGTATGGCCGTCCCTCTAGTCAGGTCCTGAACGAGTTGGGAAAGGTAATGGTCTGGTTTTCTTTATGAGATGTACAAGTTTCAGTTTCCCAATCTATATCTGGGTAGTTGAAGTCCCCCATAATAACCACCTCATTATGACTTGCTGCCTCGTCTATCTCGTTTAGCAGCAGATTTTCTGTGGCCTCTGGTATATTAGGTGGTTTATAATAAACTCCTATTAGTAATTTATTATTGTTTTTTCCTCCATGTATTTCTACCCATAGTGACTACACATGTTCATGTCCCTCACTTATATCTTCCCAGAGTGTGGGCTTTAGACAGGACTTTACATAAAGGTAGACCCCTCCCACTCTCTGGTTTTGGCGATGCTTTCTAAATAGACTGTAACCCTGTACGTTAACTGCCCAGTCATAGCCATCATCCAGCCATGTCTCAGTTATTCCCACATAGTCTTACAGAAAATTAAGAGGTTTATGTATATTTTGTACCCTATACTTTTGCTTCTGAGCTGTTCTAGTCCCCCCCTTTCATTTCTCCCCCAGTCCCATTACCTTGCCCCCGGTCTCTATCTTCCCATCCTATAACGCAATTACCCTCCCCCCCAGTCCCTAGTTTAAACACTCCTCCAACCTTCTAGCCATCTTCTCCCCCAACACAGCTGCCCCTTCCCCATTGAGGTGCAGCCCATCCCTACGATAGAGCCTGTAGCCAACAGAGAAGTCGGCCCAGATTGAAAATATATTTTTATTGGTGCATGGCTCTTCCTATAATCTCCTAGACTATGACAAAATTGCTATTACTGTGGTTATTAAATTAACTGATAGACTAACTCAAAATCTTGAGTGTCCATAAAACAAGTGAATCATATATGCTCTGGAGTTTAACCCTTTCACTGGCAAAATTAACGCGGATTGAAAAGGAGTGACACCTTTGATCGCTTCACAGGAAATCCATCTGCTTGTATGTTCACATGTATACACTAAATCATGTACCCTTTTACTGTTGCTTAAAAAGGTTGTCTGGTCTCAACATTTTCTATGTGCTCCTAATGCCCCTCAAAATGCATACATATGCCCCCAATACCTGTCTGTGCTTTCTTTCCCCGTCTGGACTTCAGACTATTCTCGCAAATTTGTTTACTTCCCAGTTTCCTGCTTTGTTGAATAAGTAACTTTATTGATAAAGCCTGGCTGCACTGCAGAGTGATGAGTCACAGGCTGGCCCCACCACCACTGTTCAGTCTGCAGGAGCTACTCTCACTACACGTGGCATGATACTACACCCAGACATAAATCCTGCTAGTCTATTTCTCACTCAGTGTCGAAATGACAAGACTGACACTCCACAGGCTCTTCCGTCACTATCTCCAGAGTTCAATAAAGAGCTTGAATCAGCAAGCACATCAAATCACATGTGTATCTAATCCTATCATATACGATACTGCCTGCTGAGCTGTGCATCTAACCCCATCTTGTACTATACTGCCTGCTGAGCTGTGTATCTAACCCTATCTTGTCTGATACTGCCTGCTGAAGTGTGTATATATATATCCTTGTGCACATGATTGCATCCGTTTTGCCTTCTGCAAGTTGCAGATCTTCTAAATAAGGATACCATCGTGTGCGATCTGCATTTTTTCACAGACCGACTGACTTCTATGGGTTCATGGTCTGCATTTTGAGGACAAGAATAGGACATGTTCTATCTTTTGTGGAAGTGGCATACAGATGTGGAAAGCACATGGACATCATTAGTGCGATTTCCACATCCATATTGCAGTTCTGCAAAAACACAGAACATGTCCTATTTTGGTCCTCAAAATGCAGACCTCGACCCCATAGAAGTCAGTGCAGGACGCACACGGACAGTATCCTCATTTAGCAGATACGCAACTTTCAAACCGCAAAACAAATATGGTCGTGTGCATGTGGCCTAAATCTTTTTGGGTACTGCCGGCTGAAGTGTTTATCTTGGCCTACCATGACAGACACATGTGATACGGCCATGATCAGCCCGGGAAACACTATCCGTGTGCAGGCCGCATTTCCCAGGCCGACCACACTCTTCTGACCGAACTGACTGTATCACAGTACTGTTTGATACTGCCAGTCTCTTATCTGATCAGATAAAGACTGGTTGTATCATACAATCAGTGCGTGTTAGAGAAGTTGTGGTCGGCCTGAAAAATGTGGTTAACATATGGACCGCGATTCCTGTGCCAATCATCGTTTGCATACTAAGCCCCAAAAACAGTGACATCCACAGGGCCCCATAAAAGTGACATCAACAGGGCCCCCCATAACGGAGACAGCCACAGATCCTTAACACAACAGTGACAACCACAGTGCTTCCATAACCGTGACATCCACAGTTCCCCCAAAGCCATCCAGTGCCCCCCAAGTGCCATCCACAGTAGCCAATCACTATGCTGTCACTCATGCGCACCGCTTACATTACACTGTACATGAGTCACTACAGGATTCACAAAGAAACATGTATGCAGAATTGACAAGCTGGTAGGGGCTGGTGTCGTCTGTGATGACGTGCAGTCTCCTTAGGAGAGGAAAATAAGACAATGGCAAGGAACTGGAAGATGTAGAATCGCTTCAGGAATGGTCATGTGACCATGAAGAGGATGGTGGGAATGCCTAAGCTGCAGAGGCAAGTATTAGCATAATAAACTTCTCTCCACAGGTTATTTGCAAGGAGAAATTTCAAGTAGGGCATATGCAGCAGAGGTAATCCTGCAGTGAGGCTCATAGTATATTATACTCTCAAGACTGCCCTGTTTTATTCTAACATACTTCAAAAGATTCAAAATATACGATTTCCCCGCGAACCATACATATTTATTCAGTATTTTATCACATTCTATTCTATAACATATACCCTTCAACTTTAGACACGTTCTCTGACACTTTATTTTTATTCAAGGCTACAGCTCTAGGACTACAGAGAAAAGCCAGATTTCTGGAAAATACATTATCTATATGGCTTGTATGCCTAACTCCTGCTTTGGTCAATTTTGTCAGGCTCGGCATTTCTTTACTGTACTTCAAAGTTCTCTGGCTCCAGATTCACGCCTTGAGGATAATTTCAGAGGCTTATTTGTGTTTATTACGTATCTTTAATGTTATTTTATTGTCCAGTGTGGTTCTAGAGATTTTATAAAAATCATGCCCCTAAGGGTATGCCACCTCCTACAATCATGTACAGTTTGGGTGTAAAACATTCTTTCTACCGAACCTATATATTTCTGAGATTTTTTATTGATGACCCGTCACGGGGCACCCCCACAGATCAGCTGGTTGAAGCCAAGGCCTCGCAGCCTTCCCTTCATTATTTACCTGCTTGCCATCGACATCGCAGCAGTGAGAAAGTGTAATTACAAGCTGTCCTATTCGCTTCAACAGGATGGCTGGTTCCAATACAAGTGTATAGGAACGAGCCGACAAATCTCTTGTATGAAGAGTTCCTAACACTTCGCCAATAACATCTGGATTGGGAGTATTGAATTTCAAAGTCAGATGCTTTTGTTCTTCCAGGAGCTTTGGCAGGGGGCAGAATGGGAACTTACTGGAGGTACTCTGTGGTATTGAGACTTATTGGCAATGCTCCATGGGAAACAAATATGCAAGAAAGTATGTCCTAAGGAAGAGAATCATCTCATTAGCATCACCTTTTGGAAGTGGCCTTCTAAGAGTCAAAGTCCAACTTTCCAACAAACCTTGAGATTTGAAGGAAATATAGCCAAGCCAGATATCTGTTGGAAGACAGCTGTTGTAGAGGAGCTTGCCTCTCGTCAGTACTAAGTAGAGGTGTCGGGTAGAATCTTTCTCCTCTCTCCCTACTGAAAACAGTGCATGGGAAAGTTGTGAGAGATACCTGTCGGCCGTACAAATGTTCAACTGGCAGTTACTGAAGGTGGATGGCCACCTTTACAGTAGCCTAAAGAACTGTGATCTGTACATGAACTAATGCAATATACATGCTAATAAACTATGCTTTATTCTGTATACTCTTGACTAATTCAATATGCAAAAGTTGACCATGCAGCATTGTGAAAAAGCAGTTTGACAATACCGTATGTCAGTGTAGAAGTTGTAACTGGGTTAAACAAGACAAAAAACACAAAGAACTCCTGAATATAACCTGTACAGAGTATGATCACTAACTTTCACAGTATAAAAATAAAAGCACAAAGCAACAACATCTCGAACAATCCTGAGAAACCACCTGTTCCGTGTCTCAAAGCAGCCCTCATGCAAAACTACGCAGAATGTGACAGCAAAGGGAAGCCACTTTCCCCAGCTGCCAGAGAACAGCTTGTGCAGTTTGAAATCTAGTCACATTTGTGAAGAACCTTTATGTCGGTGTATACTACAGATTTTTTTCTTCTTGTATGGAAAGTTCAGTTATAGTTCCCTGTAGGTTTAATGCTACTGAAAAATGACATTAGAAAACAAATGCGAAGAAGAATAGAGTATTACAAAGGTAGGAAACCTACAACAAAATGTGACCGCCAAGTAAATTTAGAAAACTATAAAATGGATTTACATAGAAATCAGAACCGGATTAGGCCTCGTTCACATTTCTGTGTCAGTGTCATGTCTGTGAAAAAAAGTGTAAGTGTTTCATCTGTGAAGCTGTCTGGGAAAATCTGTGGTTGGTCCGTGTATCCATTTTTACCATCCGCGTGTCATCTGTAATTCACGGACGTTGCTCAGCTAAAAAATTAATTTCCAAAGAATCTCCTATTAGTCTTCAGTGAAAAACAGATGCAACATGGACACAAGATGGATGTGTGTCAGTGATTTTCATGGACCCATAAACTTCAATGGGCGTGCTTGGTCCACATCACGGATCAAAGTATCAGGTATCAAAGTATCAGGATCATTTCAGAGGCTTATTTGTGTTTATTACGTATCTTTAATGTTATTTTATTGTCCATTGTGGTTCTAGAGATTTTATAAAAATCATGCCCCTAAGGGTATGCCACCTCCTACAATCATGTACAGTTTGGGTGTAAAACATTCTTTCTACCGAACCTATATATTTCTGAGATTTTTTATTGATGACCCGACACAAATTCGCCTGAGATGAGTCCTGTATGTGAGATGAGTCAGGGATAGGACTCATCTCAGGTTAATTTGCATATATATCAAATCGTTTTTTTTACACAATAAAAGCACACAGAGCTATATGGACTGGGTATTGCGGACGTGCTAGCGGCCATCTAGCAACCCATGTCCTCAGCTCTATACACAAAATCCCAGTGACAGGTTCCCTTTAATCCTAGCTTCTAAAAACCTGTGAATACATAATCAACCTAAATCAAACTAATATGAAAAGATGTTATTCTATAGAGACGAAACGTTGCATGTCCTGTTTGGGCAAATAAAGATTTTTGTACTTTATCGTAAGGAGTGCTGCCCACTTTGACTTTTATGCACAGTTGCACCCCCCTGTTTTCTTTAGAGACGGTGCAGCCACTTTTTTCTCTCTCTCTATATATTATCTCTCTCTCTCTCTCTCTCTCTATATAGATATACAGTCATGTGAAAAAATTAGGACACCCTTTGAAAGCATGTGGTTTTTTGTAACATTTTTAATAAAAGGTTATTTCATCTCCGTTTCAACAATACAGAGAGATTAAAGTAATCCAACTAAACAAAGAAAACTGAAGAAAAGTCTTTTCAAGATCTTCTGTAAATGTCATTCTACAAAAATGCCTATTCTAACTGAGGAAAAAGATAGGACACCCTCACATGTATTCCCTCTTAAATTGGCTCAGATCTCACACAGGTATATCACACCAGGTGCACATAATTAGTAGATCGTTACTCTGCATGTTGAATGAGGCTTGCCCTATTTAAACCTCAGACATTTAGTTTGGTGTGCTCCTGACTGTTGAAGTGAGAGTGAGCACCATGGTGAGAGCAAAATAGCTGTCAGAGGACTTCAGAAAAAAGATTGTAGCAGCCTATGAGTCTGGGAAGGGATTTAAAAAGATCTCAAAAGATTTTGAAATCAGCCATTCCACTGTCCGGAAGATAGTCTACAAGTGGAGGGCTTTCAAAACAACTGCCAACATGCCCAGGACTGGTCGCCCCAGCAAGTTCACCCCAAGAGCAGACCGCAAGATGCTAAAAGAGGTCTCCAAAAACCCTAAAGTGTCATCTCGAGAACTACAGCAGGCTCTGGCTACTGTTGATGTAGAAGTACATGCCTCTACAATCAGAAAGAGACTGTACAAGTTTAACTTGCATGGGAGGTGTGCAAGGAGGAAACCTTTGCTTTCCAAGAGAAACATCGAGGCCAGACTGACATTTGCCAGAGATAAAGTTGACAAAGACCAGGACTTCTGGAATAATGTTCTTTGGACAGATGAGTCCAAAATTGAATTATTTGGACACAACAGCAGAGGACATGTTTGGCGTAAACCAAACACAGCATTCCAAGAAAAGAACCTCATACCAACTGTGAAGCATGGAGGTGGAAGTGTCATGGTTTGGGGCTGCTTTGCTGCAGCAGGACCTGGTCAGCTCACCATCATAGAATCCACGATGAATTCTACTGTGTATCAGAAGGTGCTTGAAGAACATGTGAGACCATCAGTTAGAAAATTAAAGCTGAAGCGGAACTGGACCATGCAACATGACAATGACCCAAAACATACTAGTAAATCAACCAAAGATTGGCTGAAAAAGAAGAAATGGAGAGTCCTGGAATGGCCAAGTCAAAGTCCAGATTTGAATCCCATTGAGATGCTGTGGGGTGACTTGAAAAGGGCTGTACGTGCAAGAAACCCCTCAAACATCTCACAGCTGAAAAAGTTCTGCATTGAGGAGTGGGGTAAAATTTCCTCAGACCGATGTCGAAGACTGGTAGATGGCTACAAGAACCGTCTCACTGCAGTTATTTCAGCCAAAGGAGGTAACACTCGCTATTAGGGGCAAGGGTGTCCTATCTTTTTCCTCAGTTAGAATAGGCATTTTTGTAGAATGACATTTACAGAAGATCTTGAAAAGACTTTTCTTCAGTTTTCTTTGTTTAGTTGGATTACTTTAATCTCTCTGTATTGTTGAAACGGAGATGAAATAACCTTTTATTAAAAATGTTACAAAAAACCACATGCTTTCAAAGGGTGTCCTAATTTTTTCACATGACTGTATATCTCTATCTATATCTATACACACACACTGAGGAACAGAAGTATTATGAACTTACAAATCACAGAGGGGTCTAAAATTCACATTGTATGTGCATTCCCACTCAGACAGAATAAAAAAAATATAATAATCTGGAATCACATGATTTTTTTAAAGAATGTATTTGTCTTGCACTGCTGAACATAAGTATTTGAACACCTGAGAAACAGCATGAATTCTGGTTCTCAAAGACCTGTTACTGTGCCTTTAAAAAGTCCACCTCTTCACCACTCATTAATCTAACTTAGTAGCACCTGTCTGAGCTCTTTAAAAGACCCCTGTCCAACCCACAGTCAGTCAAACGCGAAATACTACCATGGGCAAGACCAAAGAGCTGTCAAAAGACACCAGAGACAAAATTGCGGACCTCCACAAGGCTGGAAAGGGCTACGGGGCAATTGCCAAGCAGCTTGGTGAAAATAGATCAATAGTTGGAGCAATTGTTAGAAAATGGAAGAGGCTAAAGACGACTGTCAGTGAGATGCAAGATCTCACCCCGTGGGGCATCACTGATAAAAAAAGGTGAGGAATCAGCCCAGAACTACAAGGGAGGAGCTGGTCAATGACATGAAGAGAGCTGGGAACACAGTTTCAAAGGTCACTGTCGGTGGAACACTACGCCGTCATGGTTTCAAATCATGCATTGCATGGAAGGTTACCCTGCTAAAGTCATCACATGTCCAGGCCCATCTGAAGTTTGCCAATGACCATCTAGATCAGTGGTTCTCAACCTTTCTAAAGCCGTGACCCCTTAATACAGTTCCTCATGTTGTGGTGACCCCCAACCATTACATTTTTTTCCTTGCTACGTCATAACTAATTTTGCTGTTATGAATTGCAATGTAAATATCTGATGTGCAGGATGTATTTTTATTGCTACAAATGGAACATAATTAAAGCAGAGTAATTAATCACAAAGACAAAATGTTGGGTACCCCTCAAATAAATAAATCAGTGGTGCTTCAAGTCCCCCCCCCCCCAAATAAATAAATCAGAAGTGCTCAGGGTCCCCCAAATAAATAAATCAGCGGTGCTTCATGTCCCCCCAAATAAATTAAGCCTTGCTCAGCCAAATAATTAAAATAAAATTAGCCAGGCTCAATTAAATCATTGGTGGCAGTGGTGCTCAGCGGCGGTGTCATTAACGAAAAAACTCGGACCTCAGCAAACTTACCCGTCCAGACGTCAGGCTCCTTCAAATACA
Source organism: Bufo gargarizans (assembly GCF_014858855.1). Lineage (NCBI taxonomy): Eukaryota > Metazoa > Chordata > Amphibia > Anura > Bufonidae > Bufo > Bufo gargarizans. Next base: position 202,356,467 of record NC_058084.1, on the reverse strand, counting down.
GGCAGTGATAGGACATCACTTCCTGTGCGCGAGGATAAGGGGCCGCTGCCGTTGTGCGGGCGACCCACAATAGGAAGCCTCAGGCGACCCCCCGGAAAGGGCCGATCGACCCCCAAAGGGGTCGCGACCCCTAGGTTGAGAACCACTGATCTAGATGATCCAGAGGAGGCATGCGAGAAAGTCATGTGGTCAGATGAGACCAAAGTAGAACTTTTTGGTCTAAACTTCACTCGTCGTGTTTGGAGGAAAAAGGATGAGTTGCATCCCAAAAACACCATCCCTACTGTGAAGCATTGGGGTGGTAACATCATGCCTTGGGGGTGCTTTTCTGCAAAGGGGACAGGACGACTGCATTGTATTAAGGAGAGGATGAATGGGGCCATTTATTGTGAGATTTTGAGCAACAACCTCAGTCAGAGCTTTGAAGATGGTCGTGAGTGGCTCCGTAAGAAGCATATCAAGGTTCTGGAGTGGCCTAGCCATTCTCCAGACCTAAATCCAATAGAACATCTTTGGAGGTAACAAACTCTGTGTTGCTCAGCGACAGCCCCAAAACCTGACAGATCTAGAGGAGATCTGTGTGGAGGAGTAGGACAAAATCCCTGTTGTAGTGTGTGCAAACCTGGTCAAGAACTACAGGAAACGTTTGACCTCTGTAATTGCAAACAAAGGCTTCTGTACCAAATATTACCACAGATTTCCTCAGGTGTTCAAATACTTATGTTCAGCAGTGCAAGGCAAATTCTTTAAAAATTAAACGATTTCCTGATTTAATTTTGTTTTTATTTTGTCTCTCAGAGTGGGAATGCACCTACAATGTGAATTTGAGATCCCTCCATGATTTCTAAGTGGGAGAACTTGCAAAATCACAGTGTTCAAATATTTCTGTTCCTCACTGAATATACACATACATAGATACATACATACATACATACCTCAGCCATCGGACGAATTCTCGCGCCTGCGCTGTTCACTTCTGTCTTCGGCACAGGCGCAGTGATTGAAGGCCGCTCTTCTGATGCCGGCTTCCTCACTGTGACGTGGTCGGCGCAGTGAGGAATCCGGCACCAGGAGCACATCACTCACTCACTGCGCCGAAGACAGAAGTGAACGGCGCAGGCCCGAGAATTCGTCCGATTGCTGAGATGGAGGCAGGCATTCAAGACGAGATGGGCGGGCTTGACGGACGAGCGGGGCGGCATACAGTGTGAGTAGACAGAGCCTCTAAGTGCCGAAAAGACGCCCCCATAGCACCTAGAGGCTCATTTGCATAGGAATAAAAGATCGTTTTTTAATGAAACGGCTCCACACAAAGGTCTGAGAATTGCATGGTTATGGAGATCAGACACTAGCAGATCGCTAGTGTCTGAAAGCTTATTCGGTCAAGATGAGGTGGTAGAAACCCTTCAAGCAAATTTCTAAATAGCTTTCATTAAAAAGTTCAGATCACTCCGATTCTGTAAAATTTGTGTCCTTAAGTTAAATATCAGGGGGTCTGAAAATAAATGAAGGAATGAAGATTGTGGATTGAAGCTTAGAGCAACTTTTTTATTTTATTTAAAGTGACCACTAACATATGTAGAAATAATGTTATTAATGTCAAAAGTGTCCACAGCATTTACAGTAAGTGTGAGGGCTAACAGCAGTAAATATAGTACAGGCAGTCCTTAGGGCTAACCCCCTCTGCCTCTCCCCATTTTGTTCTTTTTTCTCACTCATCTCTCTTCATCTTCCCCTATATTCTATCTTTTTTTTTTTTGTTCTCTCAATAGTCTATACCACTTTTACATACAGTAGTATTAGAAACGTTCAGTTTTCTATATTTCAGCATAAATTTGACCCTAAAACCACAAGTACAAGTACTAAATATATCAGTCAAAAATATTCGATATTTATTTATTGAGGAAAATGGTCCAATATCACCTATTTGTGAATAGCAAGAGAATGTAAACCTTTAGGATTAGCAGATAATTTGAAGTAGAAATTGGAGTCAAGTTTTTCAATTAACGCCAAGAGAAAGGGGTCTAATAGTAAGCAAGCTCACAAAGGAACCAAAGATGACCTGAAAGCAACTAAAAGGTGTGTCTCAAATTAGCTAATGTTAAAGGGGTTGGCCACTCTCCATGTATTTTCTGCAACTGTGTGGGAGGCAGGGAAAAAGGATATTTCCTAATATATGTATTTAAGTAGATATGGCTATTTTTTCAACAATCTGAAGCCACGCCCCCTGAGCCCCGCTCTGATGTGCAGCCAGTCCGTCCATGGCTGCACGCGACATGTAGAAGCTCCGTCCATGCCTACTGTGTAAATGAGCATGCCCTGCTTTTCCACATCGCATTGCAGCGCACGCCCAGTCTGCCCCTGCCATAGCATGCCCAGCTTGCCACAGAGTGCACGGAGGAAAGGTTCTGATCTCCACAGTTCGTGACTGTGGAGATCAGAACCTTCTAAAAATGTAGATATAATGTCCCCCCTACAGCCTTCATTTTCTTTGCTTACCAGGCGCGCGATTCCCTGATCCTCCCCCCTGCAGCCCTCAAATGTGCCTCTATATTATATAAGCGGGAAGACTGGGCCCGCCGTACCGCTTCCTAGCTAATTTATTCACTTCACTTGCCTCTGTGTAATCTCGCACAGGCTCACTGGCAGAGGCATCGTCGAGCGAAGTGCGCCGTCTTCCAGCACACCTCGTTCGACGAAGTCTCTGCCAGTGCTTCTCTGCAATTACACAGAGGCAAGTGAAGTGAATAAATTAGAGAAGAATTCCCGCCCCCTGTCCGAACCGTCTCCCATCTGCTAGCCCCGCCTCCTGCCTTCTTGCTGCGCCTCCTACCTGCTAGCTCCACCCACTCATGATTCCTCTGGATTGCCACAACCCTACCAGTAATGAAGTAACTGACATGAGGACAGTGCAGAGGTGTATGTGTGTGGAGGAGGGGGAAGGGGGTCACTCAGCTTTCCCAGGCTATTCCTCTGCACATATGCCATTCAGAACAGGAGGAAAGCTGGGTGCTATTATGTAATGTGACTCAGCTTTCCTGATGTCCTGCATGGCACAAGTGCAGAGGCATGAGAAGATATGAGGGGAGGTGGAAGTTGTGTTACTCAGCTTTCTCAGACTAGTCTCATGTCTCTCCACATGTGCCATGCAGGACAGCAGAAAAGCTGGGTGCTATTACATCATGTAATGTCACTCAGATTTCCTGCTATATTGCAAGGCATAAATGCAGATAATAAGAACATGGAAAGGCAGGGGGAGGGGTTCACTCAGCTTTCCCAGAGACTCATGTCTTTGCACATGTGTCATGCAGGATAATGAGTAATGTCACTGTCTCCCAGCTGTCCTGCATGACACAGAGGATGGGGGAAGGGGGGCACTCACTTCCTTACACTTTTCTCATGTCTCTACGCATGTGCCACGCTGGACAGCAGGAAAGTTGGGTGGTATTACATCATGTAATGCCCCAGATTCTTGTCAAAATATGCTGTGTTCCGGCATGAGTACTGCCATTTTGTAGAACAAAATACTGCTGGATGAGATGGGGCAGGTCGAGAAGTTAGGGAGGGTAGTGAGAGGAGCCAGGGCGTATAGTGGGGGAGACTAGGAACGGGCATGGGGGCCCAATCTAAATTCCTGCTATGGGGCCCAATGATTTCTATGTACGCCCCTGCTTAGGGGGGGGATCTCTGGTGGATGACACTTATGGATGACACTTGTGGAGGATCTGTGGATTGTCGGGTATATAAAGCAAATGCTTTATATAAATAAAAAAACATGTAGCTGGAGGGAGAAAACGTGGCCTTACCACAATGAAGGGTGCAGTCTGTATAAATAGGTGGCCGACAAAAAAGGGGCGGGTCAAATGGCGTGGTCAATAGGCGGAGTCAAGGGGGGCAGCAAAATTAGCTTTTGCCTAGGGTGGCAAAAATCCTTGCACCAGTTCTACACGTGATTCCCCGATCCTCCCCCCTGCAGCCCTCAATGTGCCCCCTTATTTTATTTACTCTAAAATACAGAGTCTGATTTATCAAAGCTGGCCTTGCTATACATTTATACACAAGTATGCAAACTGTAAAAAGGTTAGATTTGCTGGAAAAATATCTAAAAACTAAAAGATGATCCCAATTCATCTGAATAGGGTTACTTTTGCAGCATATGCATAGATTTCTACAAGTCCCAATTATACAAATAGTACAGATACAGAGAACCTGCACACTGATCTGGTATGGGATGTTAGAAAGAAAAAAAAAAAACATAAATCCAATAAAAATAAATTACAAAAAAACATTAAGAGCTTGAAGTTTCATAATGATTAAAAAATCTTTGAGATATTCCCTAGGACATCATTTTTTAATAATCACAAAGCGTTGAGCTCTTAACGCTACTATAATTTGTTTTATTATATTTTATTTCTCTTTTTATAGGTTTATAGTTAACTATGTAGTGTAACCATTATCAAGAAAGAAAATGTATATAACCTACCATTAACCAACTGACAAAAAGTAGGTTCTTTACTGGTGGACAAGGGACAGGCCAGCAGACCCTAGAGATGGAACCAGACTAGTACTGCCACAATACTATTCTACTGTAACATTACATGTGCCGCAAGCTGTCGTATAAGTGTCCTATATCCACTAAATATAAGTCCATATAGGAGTTCAAATACCGTATTTTTCACCTCATAAGACACACTTTTTTCCGCCCAAAGTGGGGGGGAAATGGTACTGCGTTTTAGGGTCCATTCACACGTGCGCAAAATGGGTTCACATGGGGACACCTTAATTTCAATGGAACCACAAAAGATGCGGACGGCACACCGTGAGCTGTCCGCATCCGCACTTCTGATCTGCGGCCCCGCAAAAAAATAGAGCATGTTCTATTCTTGTTTGCAGCCAGTGTCAGTGTTAAAACAGTTGCGGACGTGTGAATGGACCCTTATGGGTGGGTCTGATCTGGGGTCATATTGGGGTCTTAATAACATTGGGGGTCTGATCTGATATCTAATGAAAACTATTTTTTCTTATTGTCCTCCTCTAGAACCTAGGTGCGTCTTATAGGGCTAAAATACGGTATGTTATTGGTATGTTTCACTGGAAAAGGTGCTACACCACACAAGTAGGTATTCCCTCTTTCCTCTTAATTCTGGCAGTAACATTGATATTAAAGAAACTAGCTTCCCTGCATTGATTGATCAGAAAGAGTTTTACTTAAAGGGGTATTCCAACTTCAAACATTTCTGACATAGCCACAGGATGCCACGGCCAGAGGTGGGAACAGACAAGTAGGCTGTGCAATGCTGTTTCTGTAGCTCCCATACAAGTGAAAAGGAGATTACGGAAACAGTATTAAAATGAAAAACAGCATAACTTGGTGCGCTATACCATCTCTGTAACTCACAATCACATAGAAGGTTCAGAGACAGAGTAGCACAGAATGCTTAGCTGTTTTTAGGTCCAACCACCTATGGCTGAGCGTTCAGATGGAAATGGGAACACCCCTTTAATGGCCAGACTCAATTATTCGGTGATAATCCTGATGATTTATGGTGTTTGGCAACTGCTTAGTTTTACTCTCTCCTCATTACCAAGCCAAGCATCCAAGTGTGTGGGGGGAGTGAAGAGGAATAGCTGTGGGACGACAACTGTAAGTGTATTGGGAACTTAAGCTGTAGAGATAGGGTTTCTACGGCCTTTATCCAGAAGCACCACCAATAAATAAATAAAAAAATTTTTTTAAAAAATCCTTTTCCCCCCAAAGTCAGGACACTGAGACATAAAGGGAGAATAAGAAGGATGCTTTCATTTGGATATGTTCTCCATCTTCCTGATGGTTTCAAGAGTTCATTTCCCAAATAATCTGAAAACTGTAGACAGCACTAAGAGCTACGTTTCAATTAATACCTATTCAATCACTGCAAATGTTGGCTATAGTAAACAGGTTGTCTCATCAGAGGGAGCTGTGATGGCATTAAGCTGATCACCACAGGTCTGTCTCTCAAACCACCGCCAACAGCTGCTTGTACGGTAAGAATACGCATTCCTTCCCCCATGGTGGCCATTTCAATGCATCTTAGCAACAGCAGTTTAATGGAAAGTGACAACTTCCACGGATAGCATCAACGTTTGCTTGTTTTCAGGATCCTGGACGACTATAACATATTAGAGGGATAATATCTGGTAAAGCACCTTTAAAATGTACTTCCTCACTTTTTGAATATTAATAGCTAGAAAAAATAACTGTACAGTGAATTTATTTTTAGGGGGATATTATGGGAAATAAGGGATCGGAGATATGTCACTTGATTTATGGACTACAAGAGAGAAAAATGAATGTAAAAGAGGAGATAAAACAGTATTTTAACAGTGAACAGTATCTGAAAATGCATTGAGGTCAGCAGGCGTGTCTCGCTAACAATACAAGTTAGCAGGTCAGTTACCAGCCCCGAGACATAAAAGTGAAACCAATTCATCATTTCAACAAACCCCGGAATAGAGGAAGATAAATAGTGTCTATAGAATAAAAAATCTATGGCATTTTCTTAAAGAATGCATCTTATGTTGCCAGGCAGATAGTTTCAAAAGGAAGAGGTGTTGCGTGTTCACTCGCTAAGTGACGGGCTGACAGGAGATTGGCAGCTTTGTATTCCTGTGGCGCTTCTGAATGGAAAGCTATAATCCTGCTCGCCTCACAATTTATACATCACAAAATTCAACATTCACAGGTTCCAAGGAGATGGAACACTAACAGGATGTGAAAGCTGTATAATCTGCGCATACACTTTATCAATTTATACATTGCACATTCCAGGAGAACAGCAGTGTTTGGTTAAATATACTTCCCTCAATATTAACCTTCTGTAGGACCCAAAGTAAAAAAGGAAACAGCGAATATGTTGAGAATATATTTTTACAGAGATTTCTGTGAGTAAACATATTGCTTATTCTAATAAAGGGGTTGTGTATTTTTACCCCAGAAATAGCGTTACCCTTATCACGGGTTATGCCCGGTACCGCAGTTCAGCCCAATTCAAGTGCATGAAGCTGAGGTGCAATACGAGTCACATATAATGTAGTCCAAGTAGTAAAGGATGGCAGCAGTGACAGAGCCTGAAGAAAGAAATACTTTTTTTTTAATAGAGAGCATTTAGGGAGGAACTATGGGTAGCTCTGACAGGGAGAGGTATTGTAGATAACACTGCTTTAGAGGGCAAGGTGACATCATATGAAGACCACTGAGGTACTGTGTAATACAAACTTCTACTCATGAAGAAGATATATAATTATACAATTATATATATGGGTTTCCACACTTCTGCAAAACTACAGAAAAGTACCTAAAAGTGTTTAAAAAGTATTTAATCTGATCATCAGATAATGCCAACACAGCAAAGAATTAGACTTTTTTTTTTTTTCATCTTGCCCAGCTATGCAGCACAGTTGATTTCATGCTGCCAGGGCTTGATGTATGCAGGAATACCAATAAAAAAAGACTCCAGTTCCCTTGAATCCTCAACTCTTACAGACAATACATTTATATACAGCAGCCTGCATGCAACTCTATTACATCTTGTAAAGTAGATCTGTACGTAATCCCCGTCTTCACAGATAACACACAAACACTACCTGCATGTCTGCTGCCCAGTATGTGAAACACACCACTCCAAAGACAGGGAGAAAACATGGAGGGTCAGTAGAGATAGCAGGCAGAAAAAAGATATATCATGTGTGACCTATCAAAAACTATAGATCATCCTGCAAAAAATAAGCCCTCACACATCTCTGTAGAGAGGACTTTAAAAAAAGTTATGGGGGTAAGAATATGGCAATGAAAATATACTTTTTTCTAGTATTAAAACACAAAAAAATAAATAAACATATGTGGTATTGCCAGAATCGTACTGACCTGGAGAATGAAGAGCACAAGTCAGTTTTACCGCAAAAACAAAACCCATAAAGCTGTGACAGAATTGCAATTTTTTTCACATACCACCCCATTTGATTTTTTTTTTCTCACTTCCCACTACATTATATGCCATATTAAATAGTGCCATTAGAAAGTACAACTTGTACCACAAAAAAAAAAAAAACAAGCCCTCTTATGGCTATGTGAGCGTAAAAATAAATGAGGTATAGCTCTCGGAGGGCAGGGAGCGAAAAATGAAAGCACGCAAAATCGCTGCGTCAGCAAGTGGTTAAAGGCAATAGTAAGTAAAAAATATAAATCACATTGCATTTAAAAGATTTTTACACTATTTTTAAAGACTGGAAAACCTCTTTCATATTTAATAAGGAACCATATATAGAAAATGATATAAAAGTAAATTTTTCAACGCTTTCTATTGCATACAGTCTTTGCATCCAGTTTTCATAAAAATAACCGTAAGCATTTATACAGTCCTTGAAAGGGCGCTGAAGTTCCCCCTCAGCAGAAAAAGCCCATACACAGAAACAGAATTGCTGAGCTGAACTTTGTTAAGATTGTTAGCAAGAAATTTGGTCATGTAATAGAGAGAGAACCAGGTCACAGGCTATTCTCTGCATACAAAGATATGTTCAGCTTTTAGCCATTTTTATTGTAAAAAAACTTGCTACATCAGAGCTGGAGATCTCTCCAGGGTGAAAACGAAAAAGCGCTATTCCAGAACCCAGGGCAACGTCCAAGGTGCATCATAAAATGGTACTGAATGCATTCTCAAAGGTTTACAAAACTGCTTGAAATGGTGCACAAGCAGAATGCATATCCACTATAAGAAGTACTGATCAATGATAAAATGGCACGCGCGTGTTCCTGTTTATTGGCAGCTCTTTTTTTTTTAAGTTGGAAAACCCCTTAACTACAAGGCTAAATTCACACAAATCAGGATTACGTGCGGAAAATCCACAATGTATGTCATGCCCATTGTATCTATGAAAATGTGAAATTCTCATGTATACGACAATTTTGACCTGTAGTGCGGATTTTTGTTTTATTTTATTTTTCCCGACTGTATTTACTCTATTCACTTCAATAAGGAGAGTAAAATCCGCACCAAATCCACATGTAAATCAGCACCAATTGGTGTGGATTGTCCGCACGGATTTTCCTGCGAATACAAGTGGATTTCAGTGCGGAGTCTCCGCACAAACTCTAAACGTGTGCATTTACCCTAACTCTATAATGTGTTTCAGGGGAGACCAACCAAGCAACCAGACCTGCTCTCTTGATCTCACTTTTAAACATCTAGTGGGGCACGCAGACAGCACCTGGGAGGTAATGCTGTCTGTGAAATACCTAAAAAGAAAGCTGAAGTATTTTTTTTTAACTATCAGACACATTTTTTCTCTTCGATCTTGTGCTGCCACCTTCTGTTCAATCTAGTAGTCCGAATTCTGGCATTAGAAGCAGGAGACTCTGAGCTCTGGCACAGGTCCTGGCAGTGCAGATGTGAGGACACACCATATAATTGTACTTAATCTCTTCTTTGTTCACTGAACTGTCACATTTTATATACAATTCTGTAAAGTGCAATTGTTCAGTGTGCAGACGTGCACACACATACAGGTTTACACAGCAGAGTAAATGTGTGGTGCCTGCCCTGCCAGGACCTTTGTAGCCAGCCCACTCCATGTTGTGCATGGGACAGCTCCATCCCAGTAACTCCAGACTCCTATTACTGCTACTAACTGGGCCAGCACAGGCAGCAAGTCTGTCTGCCGGGGTGGACTAGCCATAGACCTTACAGGGAATTTTCCTAGCAGGCCGATGCCCCATAGGACCACCCGAGCCACCCTCACTGCAGCTGGCTGAGAATGTGCTATTGGGGAAACTATAGGGGTTATTATTAGAGGGTATCCAGGAAGCATGCTGAAGGTAGCGCTGGCTTGGTGTTGTGGCCCACACCTCACCCCCTAAGCCCCCTGCTCTATATCCATATTAGAGATAACTGGATGTGAAGGAGAACCGAACATGGCAGCTACTGTTGGTCACCACAGAGAGACAGCTTCTAGGGAGGTAGTTTGTGCTGCACTGTGGTATTTGATTCTTTGGGATGGTATTCTGTGCTGTGCTATATTATTAAAGACCCTGACAAATTGTGATGCTCCACCTTTTGGACCCATCTACAACATTGGGGCCACCTATAGTTTTTATTCAGGGCCACTTTAAGTTCCCAGTCCGTCCCCGCTCTCTAATAATGATGGAGATCTGTGGCAAATGACAAATTTATGGGGCATCAGCTTTTGTACTGTGTCTATACCATATCAGTTGTATGTCATTTATAGTAAAAAATGTTTTTTCTACTTTTATGCTTCTGAAAATACGGTATATTCATTACTATGACACACCAGAATTCATACTCTGAGCAACCAATGGTCAATGGGATTTAGTAAATATAAATATATATAATAAAAAAAGTGATTTGTACATCTGGCAGAGGAAGGGTACTATTCAATATATTTGCAAGATTTTTCCAAAATCAGCTTCATATATGTCTAATATTTATGTAAAAACAGCATAAAAACATTTAAAACTACAGATAAATATCATTGGATGTGTTGATTCTCCTCATAAATTTAATCTAAAAATAGTTATTTCTGCAACATATCCTAGCATAGATGAGCAAGCTTGTGGGATCAAAGTGATTTGTCAACTGCTGGGTGTCCCCTTTTTAGCCATGTAAGGCAATGGAGGCAAAAATATTACTTTTTTGTGTCTCGTCTTAAATGGGGAAATAAGGATCAGAAACAGAAAGTTCACCAAAAGTCAAAACTTCTACCTTCAGCTTTGCTCATCTCTAATACTCCATTTATGCAGAACACCCACACAGGGTGGATATGCAGTGGTTCTGTGTGGCAAATTCACAGAGTTTTACAGTACTAGCAAAGAGGATTTGATTTTGAAGAAATTGCATCCACAGAATGTAAAACAAATTTTTTAGTGTAAAATGATTTTCGGTGCTAGTACAGGGTAAAAATCGGCAACAAGTCTGCAGTGACAATTCTGCCCCGTGTGGCCAAACCTTTGAAGTATCCCTGCTATTTTTTTTCTCTTTAAGAAATTATCAGCATTACTGAAACAGCATTTTCTGCTTCATTCAGTTTCTGCTTGGAAAGCTGCTTTTTAACAGGACAAAAAAATAAATAAAAAAGTCCTGCATGAAATACTTTTTTTACTCTCTCTTTTTGAAGGAATCTGCGATGGAGGCCCTGAACAAAACATCTGCACAGATGCAAACATAGCATTAGTTACGTATATAAAACTGCATTATGTGGAGTAAGGATCTGGCATGAAAATACAACCTTTCTGACCTCCGTTTGCCCCAAAGAGTTACAATCACACAAAAAAGGATATATTTTATTCAACCGCATGAACAAGTACAATATTTTGTAGAAAACAAAAATCTTACCTTAACTAAACAATTTGTATGCCCAGGGACTGAACCATTGACGTAAATGATGTTGTGTTTTGTATTCACTCTCCATACCTAAGATAATTGAATACGAATGCACAGATATTTCAAGGAAGGCAGAAAAAGCTAGCAAAGCATTTTGTTAAAAGCTATAGGCTCCTTTGGGGGAATTTTTTTTAATTATTATTGAATTGCACTCATTTTAGGATAAAAATTATTGTTTCAGTTGGTCTTTACGTGCAGTCTCTTTCTCTGTACAGGGCTGAGATTCTCTAGTACCAGGCTGCGTTTATACTGATGGTTCCTCATCTCTGACCTTACAAACATTCATTATAGCTCTATTATAAGATATTTGGCTGTTAGTTGTTCAAAGATAAGGCATATAGATAGCCAGCAGATAACGGCTCAAAGTAAAAGCAAGCTAGGCAAAGTTAAAGGGGTTGTCCGGGTTCAGAGCTGAACCCGGACTTACCCTTATTTTCACCCAGGCAGCCCCCCTGAGCCTAGCATCGGAGCATCTCATGCTCCGATGCGCTCCCGTGCCCTGCGCTAGATCGCGCAGGGCACAGGCTCTTGTGTTTTCAATAACACACTGCCGGGCGGTGACTTCCGCCCAGCAGTGTGTTCGGTGACGTCACCGGCTCTGAGGGGCGGGCTTTAGCTCTGCCCTAGCCGTTTTACTGGCTAGGGCAGAGCCAAATCCCGCCCATCAGTGCCGGTGACGTCACCGGGGTTCCTGTGAGCCCCATGGAGAGCCCGGTACGTCACCGGAACTCTGAAAAATGCCTTTGCCCTGCGCGATTTAGCGCAGGGCAAAGGAGAGCATCGGAGCATGAACTGCTCCGATGCTCATGTCAGGGGGGCTGCCGGGGTGAAAATGGAGGGCTGTCCAGGTTCAGCTCTGAACCTGGACAACCCCTTTAACCGTTTATGACAAAACCTGCTGAATACTTTTAATAAAGACCGCATGGAAAAAAAAAAAATTATTATTTGTAGCCCAAAATGAGTAAAATGCATTAATTAACAAGATCGCCCCCTGAAGGTATCCACAGCCTGTAAAAATGGCCCAGAAATCCCAACTAGAGCAAAACACACCTTGAGTGCATGAGCAGTCCTGTAAATGTTTCCTAATTGACCGGGCATTTTTGTACCTGGGAACACACGAGCCGGGTCCTGTGGAAAGAAACATGAATATATTCACTTAGAAGGCTAAAGCTCAAAATAACGTTGCATATTTCCCACATTTAACCAGCTATAAAACTGCGTTGCCCAGAGTAAATCACTATCTTGCTTTTACCCACTTCTAAAAAGGGCCTGTCATCTTTCCCGACATGTCTGTTTTAGTAAGGCCTCCTACACACGACCATATGGCTTTTTCAGTGTTTTGCGGTCAGTTTTTCACGGATCCGTTGTTCCGTTTTTTGGTTTCCGTTGTGTTTCCATTTCTGTTCCATTTTTCCGTATGGCATATACAGTATACAGTAATTACATAGAAAAAATTGGGCCGGGCATAACATTTTCAATAGATTGTTCCGCAAAAAACAGAACAGATACGGAAGACATACAGATGCATTTCCTTATGTGTTCCTTTTTTTTGTGGACCCATTGACTTGAATGAAGCCACGTAACGTGATTTGCGGGCACTAATAGGACATGTTCTATCTTTCAACAGAACGGAAAAGGAATGCATACGGAGTACATTCAGTTTATTTTTTTTGCGGAACCATTGAAATGAATGGTTCCATATACGGACCATAAACGGAACGCAAAAAACGGCCAGTAAACGGGGGGGGAGGAAACGGTCGAGTGCAGGAGGCCTAAATCAGAGGTGTTCAATGAGTGGCCTATGTCCCCCTGCTGTGCGGCTCACCACTGGAGATCTCGGTTATAACGTAACATAGTGGCAAATGACAATACTGCACATCTATCCTAAGGCTACTTTCACACTAGCGTTTTTGCTGGATCAGTCAGGGTTCAGCAAAAATGCTTCCGTTCCTGATAATACAACCGTCTGCATCGTAATATAGAGCAATAAAAAAAAAAAAATCATATGTACCCCAAATAGTACCAATAAAACTCGCACCTTATCCCCTAGTTTCCAAAATGGGGTCACATTTTGGGAGTTTCTACTGTAGGGGTGCATCAGGGACATGCCATCTAAAAACCAGTTCAGCAAAATCTGCCTTCCAAAAACCATACGGCACTACTTTTCTTCTGCGCCCTACAGTGTGCCCTTACATCAGTTTACGACCATATATGGGGTATTTCTGTAAACCGTAGAATCAGGGTAATAAATATTAAGTTTTGCTTGGCTGTTGTGTTAAAGAAAAAAAATGGATTAAAATGGAAAATCTGTAAAAAAAAAAAAAAAATGTGACATTTATAAATGTCATCTCCATTTCCTTTAATTCTTGTGGAAAGGGTTAACAAAGTTTGTAAAATCAGTTTTGAGTAACTGTTTTTAGTTTGTTCAATAAATAATATTTACCCCCCCCCCCAAATAATCCTCTACTTCTACTCTGTATAACAATGTCAAATATGTGTATGTCGCTATAGTGTCAAAAACAAAAAAACTTATTTTAGCTTCTGTACATGGATGATCATTTTCCAAGTACAGAAATTATTAAAAGGGGTGGTGTGTATTTTTGGGGGTGCTATTTTATTTTTTACATATTTTATAAAAATTAAATAGTTAAATTATTTTTTTCCACGGGGGCACAGGGTAGCAAAGAACACCTTATCTACTGTATGTGTTCTCTTCTGTCCCCATATACAGACTGTTCATAATATTGATAAAATGGTAACAGCCTATAGATCACTGTTACCAGTCATCTGTATACAAAGGCATGTAGAAAAGATGCAGATCGTGATTTCTATGCATGCCTCCATGCCCAATCCGCACAGGAAACCCCTGGGATGTAATCTGCACAGGAACCCCTGTGATGTCATCTGTACAGGGAATCTTTGTGATGTCATCAATGACATGACTGGTTTCCCTAGCAACTACTGACATGCAGAAGCATCACTTCCACATTCAGGAACACAATGCTGAATGTGAGTGCTGTGGTGAGGGGCTGTTTGTGAAAGGGAACAGATTACCAAAGGATCAGGCTATCAGTATGACAGGTCAATCCTGCTGATGGCACTACGAGTAGGAGTGTGCAGAGCATGTAAATGGTAAAGGGTTGTAGGCACACGGTGCATGCCATGAGCCATTCATTTACAAGATAGACCAGTGAGTCCTATGAACTCCATATGGACTATGTGTGCGCAGTATCTTCACCTGGACCAGTGGTTGTTAGTTACAGCCATATCTGCCCCCCTTCTGACCATCAGAGAAGAGGACATCTTTTATACATCAGTTTTGCAGACTGGCACTCTGCACACAGCTGTATATTTACTTGACAGTCCAGGTCAAAGTAGTTAAAAGGGTTATCCGACTATTTCTATTTCTGATCGGTGGAGGTCTGACACCTGGGACCCCGGCTGATCAACAGTTTGAGAAGATCCAAAGCTTCTGTGAGCGTTGTGGCCTTCTTGCCGCTTACCCTAGACCAGTGACATCATGACCATTTGGCACACAGGCTAGGCGCAGCTCAGCCCCATTCAAGTGAACAGGCTGAGATGCGATACCAAGTACAGCCACTATATAAAATGTACAATGTTGTACTTGGTAAGCAGGGAGAAGGCCCCGACACTCACAGAAGCGCTGCTACCTTTAAAGTAGTTTTTTTCGCCTTCAGTGATTTTTAGTCTTTTGTTTAACCCCTTCGCTACCAGTGCCATACATGTACGGTGCTGGAACAAAGTGCCAACATGGTGCCCGCTCGCGCGTGCAGTTGGTATCATGGCCAGCGGGTCTCAAACAGAAGAGACCCGCGGCTAATGACCGTGACCAGCAATAATGCCGATCGCGGTCATTATAGCCTTTATATGCAGGTGGCCAACATAAGAAATGAGCAATTCTGCTCAAAAAATGCGTCTAAAAGATTCATGATTGTTCAAGGAAAAAAAAAAAAAGAATTTTGTAGGTTCAAATACAAGCTGCAAAATAATAAAAAAAAGTTTAAAAAAATATATAAATTTTTTTAAAGCACCCCCCTTTCCGTAGAAAAAAAATTATAAATACATAAATTACAAAAAATATAAACATCATGGGCATCACCGCGACCAAAAACGCCTGTACTAATCCAATACAGCGAATGGTGCACTGGAAAAAAAAGGGTCAAAATGGCAAATTTACCATTTTTTCTACCGCTTCTCTTACCCAAAAATATGTCATAAAATGTGATCAAAAAGTCACACACACTCCAAAATGGTATCAATAAAAACTACAGATCATCTGACACAGCCCCCACACAACTCTGTAGATGTAACTGTAAAAAAGTTGTGGGTCAGAACATGGGGATGTAAAAAATAAATATTTTTTTAAAGTTTAAATTTATTTTTACACTATTTAGACATAAAAAAACCTATAACCGTTGCAATCGTACTGACCCACAGAATGAAGGGTATAGTTTTTCCGTAAATGGAACGTCGTGGGAACAAAACCCGTAAGGAGGAATTGCATTCATTTTTTTTTTCCAATTTCACCCCAATTGGATTTTTTGCCCGCTTCCCACTACATAGTATGCTATATTAAATGGTGGCATTAGAAAGTAAAACTTGTCCCTCAAATAATAAGCCCTCATACAGCTATGTAAACTGAAAAATATAAAAAAGATAGGGGTCAAGGAAGATAGGGAAGTAAAATGAAAAAGCAAAAACGAAAAAAAAAAAAAAACTCTGGTATCCTAAGGGTTAAATTTAACATTCTGCATTGACTTATTTTGGACAGACAAAATGTGGGCAATTTATTTTTAAGGTTTCAGTTACTGCCACAAATACTACTATAAAACATTTATGTTCTTATTTTTATTTCTTTATAAGACATAAATATGGAATAGTGTGGATTCCAAATTCCTTTAACAACTTAAGGTCTGGCAAGACTGCTTTTTAATGAGATCCACAGGGTCGCATCAGATTCTGGGGGAATGTCACCAAAGTTAGATTTGCTTTTATGAGCTAGGACAGAGAATTGCTCTTTCGACAGGGGTCCCAAACCAGGGAAGCCTGTCCATATGTCATAAAAAGGTACAAGGACTGAGTTTGTTAGGGAAAATCACTGTTGGCTGCCAAGTTCTCCATTATGAGGCCCTGTTGAAGGGGTTGTCCACGATTAGAAAAATGTCTGCTTTATTCCAAAAACAGCACTACCCTGTCTGACCCTGGATTGTGTCTGGTATTGCAGCTCTGCTACATAGGAGTCCATAAAACAGAACTTCAATACCGCATAAAACCTGTGGACAGGTTTGGTGCTGCTTCTGGAATAACGCAGCCATGCTTTTTCTAAGGGTCCATTCACACGTCCGTAGTGTATTGCGGATCCGCAATACACACGTCCAACACCCCCCATAGAACTGCCTATTCTTGTGCCTATTCTGTCCGAACAAAAATAGGACACGTTCTATTTTTTTGCGGAGCCGCGGCCTGGAAGTTCGGGGCCACGCTCCGGAAATACGGATGCGGAGAGCACAGTGTGCTCTAGGCATCTCTTCTTGCCTCATTGAGAATAAATGGTTCCCGATATTGCACCTGATCCCGATATTGCGGAACGGATGCGGACCCATTTGCGGACGTGTGAATGGACCCTAATCCTGGACAATCCCTTTAACCATATTCCTGTATCTGAGCCCCTGTGAGTGTGAACAAGAGAGTGATATGTTGGGCTTAACATTTTCAAACATGCTAATAATAAAACGCTATTTGTCCACCATACAATACTGAACATATTCACTGACTTACACCTGCAGCAATAGCTCCAGGCCTGCGGTGTGTTTTAGTCTGTCCATGTGATGCTGGCTGGCCTTTATATCCCCATCTCTTCATGACTCCTTGAAATCCTTTACCAATTCTGAAAGAAAAGGAAACTGATTATTACAAAACATAACCGCTCTACATCAATGAATGCAAGCAAGAAGTTTGTTTTCTCGTTTTCTAATCGCTGCCTTTCTGAAGCCATATCTTTTTTTTTTTTTAAGCTCACATTTTTTTATCTAATGGCAACATTTAATATTGCATATGATGCAGTTGGAAGCTGGAAAAAAATGTGTTAACTTCATTCTCTCGGTCATTCTCTCTTTTTTTTTTTCTTTTCATTGCCATATTCTGACCCCCCTAACTTTTTCCTATTTACGTTGACAGAGCTGTGTGAGAGCTCCATAGCTGTGGCAGGCCTTGGAGCCTCCAAAGGCCACAGTATGCCATAGAAAACGAACAGGTCCCTCAATCATGGTTATTGCTGATCATGGACTGTGCCTCCTGTGTAAAATAGCAGGCACACGGTGGTTATGGCGCCCACTAAGCTTCTGAGTGGACTCCATCTTAAAAGACTCAACATCTGCTGTACATGTACGGATATAGGGAAGGAGTTATTGACAAATGGTTGTGTTTTTTGGGTATGTTACCTATGGACCCTGGTAGTTTTTTCTACATTATGCTCTGATCAGAGCAGTATGTGAAACAGTGTTCCCTTCAGTCAATGCTTCACATTGGGTAGGTGGCATAGGCGGACAAGTGATTGAATATAGGGAGGTGAAGGATAAATTGGCATCAAACATAACCCCAAGACAGCAGGCGTGCTGCCCAGGAGTTATGGTAGTGCCATATACTGAGAGGCAAATATCAGGTTTAGGTAGGTTGGTAGAAGGAGAAAACCCTAGAAGTTCAGTTTTTGAACAACTTAGTTTCAGATACAGAAAGGACATTATATTGGAGACAGAGGACAATCATTGGTGTTTTGTAGTACTGCTGGAGTGACATCACAGGATAAGGTATATAGTTGGATACTGCCAGCATAGGAGATGGTACTTAAAACCAGATTTACTGATAGTCTGTCCAATAGGACAGTAAAGGACCTAGGACTGAACCCCAACATAAAGAGGGAGAGAAGGAGGAGAAGTAGTGCCAGTAAATGATACACTGAAAGAGTCATCAGCGTGTAGCCAATAGAGTAAAAGCATGCTGGGTAGGAGTTAGAGGTGAACAGTGTCAAATGTCGCAAAGAGATCCAGAAGAAGTAGAGAGTAGTCACCATTGGATTTAGTCTTCAGAAGATCCTTTGACAGTTTGCCAAGTGCCATTTCTGTAGAGAGCAGAAACCACATTGCAAGAGGTCTTAGAGAGTTAAAAGAAAGAAATCAGATGATGAGAGAGTTGACCGCAGGACAGGTGGGTTTATGACAATGTTTGAAAGAGAAAAGGAAGATACTAGACGACAGAGGGGTTACATATTTTAGTTATGCAAGCAGTAAAAGCTGGGGGAAGAGACTAGAGGAGGTGTGAGGGAATAGGGTCACTAACACAAATAGCCCTACTGTCGAAGATACTGCTTCTTCATGCCCCAAGAGGTCATCTTAGCAAATTAGCGGCAATTTACAGACAACTACGCGTTTGTCAGAACATTTCCCAGGTGCATGTAAGCTGGCATCAGGTGTCAGAAATGAGGTCAGTGTCATAACATGCATCATATAATTGTTCAGTGTAATATTACAAATGTGTTTCACAAATCTGCACTGAAATGGAACAGTCCTGAACAGCAGTAGAATGCCAATTAGGGGACTCACTGGGCAGGGTCTGTGCAGCTGCCTCTCTAAATATATGGATGTATTTTAGCAGGCATGATGCCCATTGGGACCGCTCACCTGATGATGCCAACCCAAGCAGAGAAAGTGCTCATTATATAATGTCACAAACAGATCACCTGGAAACTGGGTTAGCAAGCAAATTGTATGTCCCAAATTAATTGGATCTCTCTGCGGCTTTTTTTTTTTTACCTTCCCGTACACTAAAAATGCACAATATGCTTTGGTCCTTAGCCTATTTAATACATGTATGAACTAATATTGATTACTGAGCAGTCACTTAAATGCCAAGAACAGCATGGCACGAAAAATAAATAAATAAATAAGACAATCGTGGCTATTGATATTTCAGGAGAAAATGGTTGACAACCAATATGTCCACAGTAAATATAAGTTGTCACCCAACTTTCCAAGACTCTCAGGTGGCAAACCAACCTATTTATGCATCACCCTTCACTGTAGTTCTGTATAATGCTGGTTCAGTGCCACCCCACCAAACAGGATTGACGGGGGTGACTTTGATCAAAAACCACATTAAATTGCAGAGTTTTAGAAACTTTTTGAAATAAGCTCATATGCATTACACATACCTTTCACTGTACTCTACAGACTATATCGAGTCATTATTAAACAGCATCAACTAACAGAACTAAATTAGGAAATTAAGGCATCTGAATGTAACGTTTTGGACTTTATCTTAAATCATGTGCACTACCTGAGGCATCTAACGTGCACCCTCACCGTTCACAATGCACCATTTTAATGCATTCAAAGCAATATCTTTGACCTCGGTGTGATAACATCTGAATACACTTTCACGTGTATCCATGATTTAATACATATACAGATACAGAAGTCCGTGCCAGTCCAAGTATTCTCAGCGGAAAGAAAAATATTTGTTAGGCAGCCATAGAAAAACCCCAAAACCTGACTCTTTCAATTCATATAAAAAAACACAGATGTCAAAATGTGCATTCTTTGCAACTAAGCTGTGGGAGATAAAGTGATGGGATATCAGAATCGTCTGTCAATAGGATCACAGAGGACTCTATACACAAGATCTAATAGCAGATAATGCCGTCTATTAGACAGGAGGCTGCGCGGACATCTGCTTCAGGCTTAGTTCGCATTACAAACGGTAAAAGCTTTAAATGCTCCGCCTGAAAGCAAAAGCAGTAAACTCAAGTATATAAGCAGTTCATAGCACTCAGCAAAGAATGAAAAATACATATACATCTGATAAATTACTCCAAGTACCAAATAAATGTATAGTATCCAAGCTATGGTTTGGATGCTGCGGCTGCTCATAGCTAATATGGATCCATCATGTACCATTAAAGATAGTTGTGGCATGCTCCTTTGCACGTCACATTGCTAATTTTGTTTTCCTTAGAAGCACTGCTTATCAAAAAGTATATAGTGCCTCACGGCGTAATACAGATACATACGGAGAGCATACAATCAACTCCAGAAAATGAAGTCTAATATACAGTAGGTCAGTGATTAGGGGTTAAAGAGGACCTCTCTCCTCTCCTGACATGTCTGTTTTAGTAACTACTTGCATTACCCATGTAATAATTCTGGACCATCTATTCTTATGAATCTATGTTAATTTATGTACCTCATTATTCCTACCAGAAGTTTATGAATGAATTACCTGCAATAAAGGTCCAGTTTTTTGCCCTATAAGACACACTTTTTCTCCCCAAACGTCAGTGCGTCTTATGGAGAGAATACTAATGAATGCTTCCATTATGGAAGCGCTCATTAGTACAGGAGGACTGGGAAGCGGTGACTACAACACTCCCCGGGCTCTGTACTCACTGCTTACTAGTCTTCTGCTGCAGGCTCCTGACGCTGTGCCATGACTAGCACACAATGTAAAGACCTCAGCACTCTGTGACCTCACGCTGTGAGACATTGTGTCACCGTGCAAGAAGAGTAATAGATGTCGGCAGCGGCGGCGGCCAGAGCAGGAGAGGTAAGTTTTTATTTTTTTATTGTCTTCTCTGAACATGGGAGTCTGAATGGGGGTCATTCACATTGGAGGTCTGATCTGAGGTCTGAAAGGGGGTCATTCACATTGGGGGTCTGAGCTGAGGTCTGATTGGTGGTCTGATCTAATGTCTGATGAAATAGTTTTTTTTTTCTTATTTTACTCCTCTAAAACCAGTGCTTCTTATGGGCAGGTGAGTCTTATAGGGTGAAAAATACAGTAAGCCTGCTGGGGGGAGGAAGAGATTCAGCTTCTAGCAAGATATATTAAGAAAATAAATCACATAACTTAGGACCTAAAACAACATTATGATAATAGGTGATTTACTTTATGGCAAGTATTTGAATGTGGAAAATATAAAATAAACTGCTTCCTCAGGGGAAATTCTAGCTTTTAATTATTTAAATATTAAAACTGAAACAAAAATTAATTATTGCAAAGGGTTCCGTATTTTGTGACGATCGTTTTGATATGTAACTTGTATTGGTTTGAGTGAATGGGGCAACGGTTTCTGTTAGCAATGGCATTTTTTTTTTTTTTTTTTACTTATATTTTAATTTATTTTTGGCACATAACGTGTCTCCCAAGACGTCATAAAAACACCTTTGGAGGAAACTGACATTTTTTTACCCTAGCAGCCCAATTCTGCGACTTTTAGAAGCCAGAATTCTGGGGTGCATGGCACAATATATTCCTTTCCAAAGAAGGCTGGTCATTTATTTGCTGTTTGAGGAAATCCATAGCTATATGTGTGGTTGACAGGTTCACATAAAGAGCAGAATGTCAAATTTGCTAAAAAATAAAATCCATATACTAACATAACCCAGGAAAAGAACAGAGGAATCCCGTCAATTACAGTCGTCTCTTCTCCAGTCTCCCAAGAGAATGGCTAAACAGGATCCCTGGGGCAACACATGCAGTCAGACGTAAATGCACATTCACAAGACGGCACCAAAGGAAGACATACTGGTTCATTTTCTAACCACTAAGATAAAAAGATATGAAGAGAAAATCTGCTGGAATATATACAGAACACTACAAAAACTATGCATACTTAATGCACTGGATCAAAGCATATAACACTAGTACAATTCTACTTTGACTTTTACAAACTACTATGTTTACATTGTCTATTGGATGTGATTCCAAATGTTACCTTCAGTAAGGAGACTTTCACACCTGCGTTCGGTGCGGATCTGTCTTGTATCTGCACAGACGGATCCGCACCGATAATGCAAACGCTTGCATTTGTTCAGAACGGAACCATTTGCATTATTCATTTTTTTTAAGTCTAAGTCAAAACGGAACCGCCCTGACTTACATTAAAAGTCAATGGGGGACGGATCAGTTTTCAATTGCACCATATTGTGTCAGTGAAAACGGATCCATCCCCATTGACTTACATTGTAAGTCAGGACGGATGCGTTTGGCTCCGCATCGTCAGGCATGCTTGCAGCGTTTTCGTGTCCGCCTCCAGAGCGGAATGGAGGCGCAACAGAGCCAAAATGATGCATTCTGATCCTTATCCAATGAGAATGCTTTGGGGCTGAACTGATCCGTTTTGGGCCGCTTGTGAGAGCCCTGAAACGGATCTCACAAGCGGACCCAAAAACGCCAGTGTGAAAGTAGCCTAACACCTCTACTGATATGTGACCGTCATGTTACGGTGCAGAAACACGCGACTTAAAAGGAGTTGGCCCACAACCAACATTTATCACCTAGTCACTGGTGACTGATGGGACCTCACCGGTCATGAGAACGGGAGTCCTAGAGTGATCTGTGTGAATAGATTGGTGGTGAAAATGCATTACTATGGCTCCATTCAGTTTGTGGGGACTGTCAAATACCGCACTTAGCCATCTTCATCAGTCCCTAGTCATTCATGCATACCGGATACTGCGCCCTGCCACACTGCAAAAATTATTCAGGAAAGGTTTCAGGAACATGACAAAGAGTTCAAGGTGTTGATTTCACAGTTGATATAAAAACACAAGGCTACATAGAACAGTAAACCCAAAAACAAAGTAGTAGCTGCTAATGCCCTCCAAACTCCCTAGCTCTCAATCCGACAGAGCATCTGTGTGATGTGCTGAAAACGCACACCAGATCCATGGAGGCTACACCTCACAACTTACAGGAGTTAAACAGGTTATGCCATGATTGATTCAAAATCAGACATCATATAGTACATGACAATCTCTTTCTTACAAAGCTAGATCCAGCCCTGTACCTCACATGGATCCAGAGATCTCCTGCTATTGTTCTGCTAGACTTATTGCAAGCTGGCAGCTCAGGGTGTGTTCCATCTGCTGCATCTTTTCCCATAACACATTCACAGCTTCTAACAGAAGATATGGCTGGTGACAGAGCACGTGCGACCACCTCTGTGAGGTGGACTAAAAGAACAGCCAGCAGTTGGCACTATACAGATATATTTTACTGAATAGTGCTGTGGCTATACAATTTTTTTTTTTATTACATGCATTTACAAAATTATTCAGATCCAGCTGCTGGTTTGAAAAGTGTATAATATTTTTCATGGACAGCCCCTTTAAATGATCTGCTGCTAATGTCTTGAGGGCAGATAGCACAGGACACCTTCCGACACCTTCCGAGATCTTGGGAAGTTCAGAGCTGTTTGATGGCATCAGGCAGGCTTGCTCAATACAAGGCAGACGGTGTAATGTCACTGCTGATTGGTGTATATATATATATACACACACACACACACACACACACACTTTTGGCTAGGTATATATATTGCTAGTTTACCTAGCACATGAACAGCTATTTTCATGTTGGATATACAAGACGTCCATTGTGACAATGATACAATTTGCTAAACACTTTGCAGTATTATCCCTGAAAGAAAAATAAACTGATGCAGGCAAGAAGGGCAGAGTAAAGTAATGAGAAGAGTAATGGGGCAATTTGTTCCTTTATTCCAGCGAAGTAACCCTGTGTTGCTCAGGACTTTCACGATACGTGTAACGAGAGATCTAGCCCCTGCCATCTGTCCAGCAGTTTGAGGGAATGGGTTAACACTGTGCAAGTACGGCTCTTATGTTGAGATGGGAAAGGGTGAATTATTAAAAGTTCTTACAAGGCAGTTCTCACCAAGTGATTTTTCTCCTGCTTAAGTGGCCTGCGAGCCATTGGCCTGATGTACACTGTATCATTTGCTGTCCTCTGTGCTCACAAACCCATTAGATAAGTAATGAGCAGAAATTGAAGGGGCTGAGGGGCTTGTAGCCAGGACTGGTACTGCTAGGGAGAAATTACAGCAGATGCAGTGACACAAAATACATTAGTTATAGCGGCTGCAATATTGATGTTCGATAGAAGCTTATTCCGTACCTAAATCCCTCTCTATATTAGGGTCAATGGAACTAATCCCATATAAAGATTATAGAACTAGAGCAGACTCTGCTGTACTTTTCCCCTAAAACCAAACAAACCCAATGGTAATTCAAGGGGAAATGGACTTGTTGACCAAACCTGATATTTTGAAGAGAACCCGCCAAGTATCTAAAGCCTAGGTAGGTATCCTGTAGACTGGATGACCAGCTCTGTTATTGAGGCTGATGCCGGCACAAGAATTCAGAGCGCATGGGCGCTCACATTACATGATCTTGTGCATGCGCAAGATTTTACTACTGCGGCAGGGTGACATCCACAAGTCAAGGAGGAGAATACACGATGAGGGGAGGGGCGGGACTCCTTTAAATGGAATCTGTCTCCCCCATAAGCCCTAATAAGTACAATAATACATGTATAGAACACCTACCACGACTCCAGAGCAGTGATGTTGTAGGACGTTACGCACCACCATTTCCCCCCTGTGCACTCACAAACCAGCCATGGAAAGCTCCTGGGCATGAGTACATAATGGAGAGGACTCCAGAAGAAGTGGGGCTCTGATCGGAGGTCTGATTGAAAGGGGGGGGGGGGGGGTCATTCACATTTGGGGTCTGAGGTGAGGTTTGATTGAGGGTTTAATTAACATTGGAGATCTGATGTAAGGTTTGACTGGGGGTCTGATTAATAATGGGGGTCTGGTGCTCCGAGTAGGCTTGAGTGAACAGAGCTTGTCAAGAAAAGTCTGTGTGAACATGTCTACACTACAGTTGTATACCGAACTCTCTAAATATCTGTCTACAGTATTGACAGCAGTTCAATTTTCAGGTACAGATAATCAATATTAAATAATTAAATCAATCAATCAATCAGTCATCACACAGAGACAAACAGGTTTGATGTGTCTGTGGAGATCTCTCTTGAGACTGCCCCAAACTCTTTATTATATACCCTTAGAATATGGGAGTAACATGGGGTTTCAGGGCAGTTACACTGCATATTATTGGACACCCCTCACATTTGTGTAAATAATTATACCTTTTCATGGGACAGCACTGGACATATGACACAATGCACAATATACAGTAGTCAGTGTACAGCTTGTATAGCGGTGCAAATTTGGTGTGCCCTCAAAATAAGACACAGCCATTAATTTCTAAACGAAAAGGGGTGTCATGTGACTCGTGTTACAAGGTCTCAGGTGTGAATGGGGAGAAGGTGTGTTAAATTTGGCGTTATCGCTCTCACACCAATACTGGTCACAGTTCAACATGGCACCTCATGGCAAACAACTCTGTTAATCTACATAAAGGTGGCTAGCACCCTGAAACTGAGCTGCAGCACAGTGGCCAAGACCATACAGCGGTTTAACAATACAGGTTCCACTCAGAACAGGCCTCGCCATGGTCAACCAAAGATTATGAGTACATGTGCTCAGTGTCCTATCCAGAGGTTATACGAGTGCTGTCAGCATTGCTGCAGAGGTTAAAAGGGTGGTGGGGTCAGACCGTCAGTGCTCAGACAATACACCACATGCTGCATCAAATTGGTCTGCATGGCTGTCATCCCAGAAGTAAGCCTCTTCTAAAGATGATGCACAAGAGAGCCCGCAAACAGTTTGCTGAAGACAAGCAGAATAATGATTACTGGAACCATGTCCTGTGGTCTCATGAGACCAAGATAAACTTATTTGGTTCAGATGGTGTCAAGCGTGTCTTGCCTACAGTCATTTTCTGTTCCTTTCTGAAATAAAAGGGTATCCTGCAACTTTTGAATCACCGTGTGTGTATGTGTGTGTGTGTGTGTGTATGTGTGTATGTGTGTTATGTATGCATGCATGTGTGTGTATGTGTGTGTATGTATGCATGCATGCATGCATGTGTGTGTGTGTGTGTGTGTGTTAAAGGAATCTGCACCGTCACATTTACAATCATGAAATTTGACACACAGGTAACATAGCACGTACCGTTCCTGAGATATTCCCCAAAAATGCATTAGCCAATAGAAGCCTGGTAATATGACCCTTATCAGCCAATAGAAGCTCACAGGCCCTTAGTCTCCACATACACATCGTTTTACACCAGGTTTCCATAAGAACCCAGCCATTTTTCTTCACTGCTGTAGGTCAGCTTCAAATGGGCAGCGCACTGTGCAGGTCACAATTAAGGGGGCAGCGTGCTGTGCAGGTCACAGTTAAGGGGGCAGGTAAAAACCCCGCCCCCAGGTCCCCCTAAGCCATACCCCCTCCCACGCCGCAGCCGCCGGGATTGAAAAAATGAAGGTAAAATAAATCTGTCAGCTGCAGGGGTGGGAGGGAGGGTGATTTCTCCCTGCAGCTTACACTCAGACAGCACAGTGCTGCTGTCTGAGCCCCCTGTAAGAGATCGGGTGCTGCCAGACAGCAGGGGGCAGTCATGTACACAGTTCTCAGTATATTCTAACTTGAAGCGTCCCCATCACTATGGGAACGCCTCTGTGTTAGAATATACGTCGGATCTGAGTTTTCACGATCTAACTCAAATCCGATGGTATTCTAACATATAGCTGTTCCCATGGTGATGGGGACACTTCAAGTTAAAATATACCATCGGATTGGAGAAAAACTCCGATCCGATGGTATAGTAGTGGACTCCTGACTTACATTGAAAGTCAATGGGGGACGGATCCGTTTGCAA